>NW_027212875.1:0-39375 GCF_030788295.1 Drosophila virilis | reverse complement strand
TCCTTAGATGTCCTGGGCTGCATGCGCGCTACAATGAAAGTATCAACGTGTATTTCCTAGACGAGAGGTCCGGGTAAGCCGCTGAACCACTTCATGCTTGGGATTGGGAACTGAAACTGTTCACATGAACTTGGAATTCCCAGTAAATACGTCCCTGCCCTTTGTACACACTGCCCGTCGCTGCTTACCGATTGAATTATTTAGTGAGATCTCCGGACGTGATCACTGTGACGCCTTGTGTGTTGCGTTTGTTCCCCAAAAGTTGACCGAACTTGATTATTTACAGGTGAAGGATCATTATTGTATAATGTTCATTTTATATAGAAATAAGTAAAATTTTTCTGAATATAAATGAATAATCATTTATACCATTTACACATACTTATGCCAAATGAATATATTAATATAATATCTGCCATTTTTAATTTGGGATTTGTCTGTTTTTATGCGTTTTAATGATAAGAAAACTTGCGTGTATATGTACCATAATATACAATGCGTTGCCACAGATGTATTGTGCTTTTTATATGCGCATACATTATATAAACACAACAACCTAAATTTTATGTGTTGTACCTGTTTTCAGGTTAATGCTTTGCATATTTCTATAAAAATATTTAATTCTTGTATCTATATAAAATTTTATTCATACCATATTTTTAAAGTATATGTAAAACTAAAGACATTCGCAACAGAATTTAGGTATAAACAATTTTATTGAAGGAATTGATGTATGCCATAAAATGGTGTATTTTTAATTTCTTTCAATAAAAACATTTGTGACGTAATGAAATAAACCAATATAAATTATCACTCTAAACGGTGGATCACTCGGCTCATGGGTCGATGAAGAACGCAGCAAACTGTGCGTCATCGTGTGAACTGCAGGACACATGAACATCGACATTTTGAACGCATATCGCAGTCCATGCTGTTTGTACTTTTATTAATTTTATAGTGCTGCTTGGACTACATATGGTTGAGGTTTGTAAGGACTTTGCTAATTAAGTTGTTTAAAATTTTTCGTAGTTTTTAATCATATGGTATATTTTGGATAGATATCCCTGATATGCATAAATTATTAGATATATATATTAAGAAAAAAGATATTGTGAAAAACTTTCAAGCCAAGATGTGTTTGTTTGTAATAATTTTATTGTTACTACATCGAGTAAACAAATGGGTTTCCTTTATCGTAAAATTTAACATTGCATCCAGTGAAATTCGATTCATACAGATGTATGGACGATAAGTACGCTGGAAAGAAAGTTTCTAAAATTTTTGTAATTATTTTAAATATTTGTCATAATTGAAACTTTAACATTTACAATTACTATTTAATATAGTATGTGACTTGTTTTTACTTAATATATTTTTATCGCATAATTATGTTTGCAAGTTATGCATAATATGCATACATAATTTATACATATAAATAAATTATCAAGTTTGTCATCAAAATTAAAGTGTTTATTCCATTATGGTATTAAACAATGTGTGATAAAATATATATTAAGTAAGTGTACATATAAAGATATTTTTGAACGAATTGTATATATTTTCATATAGACATAATATGTGGTGAATCTTAAAAAATGTGAAACGTAAATTACCGAACATGAAATGCTATGTAACAATGGCCATATTCCTTTATATTTAACATTAATATCTATAGTATATTTTTTATTCAAAAATATATTAAGTTGTAATGTAAATACATTTTGTAAATATATATGTATATTTGTACATACAAATTATAAAAACATTATTCTGATTGATCCTGCCAGTAGTTATATGCTTGTCTCAAAGATTAAGCTATGCATGTCTATGTACACACGAATTAACAGTGAAACCGCAAAAGGCTCATTATATCAGTTATGGTTCCTTAGATCGTTAACAGTTACTTGGATAACTGTGGTAATTCTAGAGCTAATACATGCAATTAAAACACGGACCTTTTGGAACGTGTGCTTTTATAGGCTAAAACCAAGCGATCGCAAGATCGTTTTATTGGTTGAACTCTAGATAACATGCAGATCTTATGGTCATGTACCGACGACAGATCTTTCAATGTCTGCCCTATCAACTTTTGATGGTAGTATCTAGGACTACCATGGTTGCAACGAGTAACGGGGAATCAGGGTTCGATTCCGGAGAGGGAGCCTGAGAAACGGCTACCACATCTAAGGAAGGCAGCAGGCGCGTAAATTACCCACTCCCAGCTCGTGGAGGTAGTGACGAAAAATAACAATACAGGACTCATATCCGAGGCCCTGTAATTGGAATAAGTACACTTTAAATCCTTTAACAAGGACCTATTGGAGGGCAAGTCTGGTGCCAGCAGCCGCGGTAATTCCAGCTCCAATAGCGTATATTAGAGTTGTATTATTGGATAGATATCCCTGATATCCCTGATATGCATAAATTATTAGATATATATATTAAGAAAAAAAAGATAATTGTGAAACTTTTCAAGCCAAGATGTGTTGTTTGTAATAATTTTATTGTTACTACATCGAGTAAACAATGGGTTTCCTTTTATCGTAAAATTTAACAATTGCATCCAGTGGAAATTCGATTCATACAGATGTATGGACGATTAGTACGCTGGAAAAAAAGTTTCTAAAATTTTTGAAATTATTTTAAATATTTGTCATAATTGAAACTTTAACATTTTACATACTATTTAATATAGTATGTGACTTGTTTTACTTAATATATTTTTATCGCATAATTATGTTTGCAAGTTATGCATAATATGCATACATAATTTATACATATAAGAAATTATCAAGTTTGTCATCAAAATTAAAGTGTTTATTCCATTATGGTATTAAAACAATGTGTGATAAAATATATATTAAGTAAGTGTACATATAAAGATATTTTTGAACGAATTGTATATATTTTCATATAGATATAATATGTGGTGAATCTTAAAAAATGTGAAACGTAAATTACCGAACATGAAATGCTATGTAACCATCTATATCTATAGTATATTTTTTATTCAAAAATATATTAAGTTGTAATGTAAATACATTTTGTAAATATGTATGTATATTTTGTACATACAAATTATAAAAACATTATTCTGATTGATCCTGCCAGTAGTTATATGCTTGTCTCAAAGATTAAGCTATGCATGTCTAAGTACACACGAATTAACAGTGAAACCGCAAAAGGCTCATTATATCAGTTATGGTTCCTTAGATCGTTAACAGTTACTTGGATAACTGTGGTAATTCTAGAGCTAATACATGCAATTAAAACACGGACCTTTTGGAACGTGTGCTTTTATTAGGCTAAAACCAAGCGATCGCAAGATCGTTTTATTGGTTGAACTCTAGATAACATGCAGATCTTATGGTCTTGTACCGACGACAGATCTTTCAAATGTCTGCCCTATCAACTTTTGATGGTAGTATCTAGGACTACCATGGTTGCAACGGGTAACGGGGAATCAGGGTTCGATTCCGGAGAGGGAGCCTGAGAAGAACGGCTACCACATCTAAGGAAGGCAGCAGGCGCGTAAATTACCCACTCCCAGCTCGTGGAGGTAGTGACGAAAAATAACAATACAGGACTCATATCCGAGGCCCTGTAATTGGAATAAGTACACTTTTAATCCTTTAACAGGGACTTATTGGTGGGCAAGTCTGGTGCCAGCAGCCGCGGTAATTCCAGCTCCAATAGCGTATATTAAAGTTGTTGCGGTTAAAACGTTCGTAGTTGAACTTGTGCTTCATACGGGTAGTACAACTTACAATTGTAGTTAATACTATACCTTTATGTATGTAAGCGTATTACCGGTGGAGTTCTTATATTAAATTAAATACTTGTATATTTTTATATATTCGTTGTAGTTAAAAGCCTGCAATAGTGCTCTTTATCGAGTGTTATTGTGGGCCGGTACAATTACTTTGAACAAATTAGAGTGATTTAAGCAGGCCTCAAATGCCTGAATATTCTGTACATGGGATAATGAAATAAGACCTCTGTTCTGCTTTCATTGGTTGGATGGATGGATCAAGAGGTACTGATTAATAGAAACAGTTTGGGGGCATTAGTATTACGACGCGAGAGGTGAAATTCTTGGACCGTCGTAAGACTTGCTTAAGCGAAAGCATTTGCCAAAGATGCTTTCATTAATCAAGAACGAAAGTTAGAGGTTCGAAGCCGATCAGATACCGCCCTAGCTCTAACCATAAACGATGCCAGCTAGCAATTGGGTGTAGCTACTTTTATGGCTCTCTCAGTCGCTTCCCGGGAAACCAAAGCTTTTGGGCTCCGGGGGAAGTATGGTTGCAAAGCTGAAACTTAAAGGAATTGACGGAAGGGCACCGCCACGATTGTAGCCTGCGGCTTTATTTTTACTCAACACGGGAAAACTTACCAGGTTCGAACATAAGTGTGTATGTCCGATCGACAGCTCTTTATCGAATCTATGGGTGGTGGTGCATGGCCGTTCTTAGTTCGTGGAGTGATTTGTCTGGTTAATTCCGATAGCGAACAAGACTCAAATATATTAAATAGATATTTTCAGGATTATGGTGTTGAAGCTTATATAGCGTTCATTCAAAGTGGCAGTAAAAATGTTTATTGTGTTTGAATGTGTTTATATAAGTGGAGCCGTACCTGTTGGTTTGCCCCATTATAAGGATACTAGCTTCTGAAATGGACAAACTGCGTCTAGCAATAATGAGATTGAGCAATAACAGGTCTGTGATGTCCTTAGATGTCCTGGGCTGCATGCGCGCTACAATGAAAGTATCAACGTGTATTTCCTAGACCGAGAGGTCCGGGTAAGCCGCTGAACCACTTTCATGCTTGGGATTGTGAACTGAAACTGTTCACATGAACTTGGAATTCCCAGTAAATTACGTCCCTGCCCTTTGTACACACTGCCCGTAGCTGCTACCGATTGAATTATTTAGTGAGATCTCCGGACGTGATCACTGTGACGCCTTGTGTGTTGCGTTTGTTCCCCAAAAGTTGACCGAACTTGATTATTTACAGGTGAAGGATCATTATTGTATAATGTTCATTTTTATATATAAAAATAAGTAAAATTTTTCTGAATATAAATGAATAATCATTTATACCATTTACACATACTTATGCCAAATGAATATATATTAATATAATATCTGCCATTTTTAATTTGGGATTTGTCTGTTTTTATGCGTTTTAATGATGAAAAACTTGCGTGTATATGTACCATAATATACATGCGTTGCACAGATGTATTGTGCATTTTTATATGCGCATACATTATATAAACACAACAACCTAAATTTTATGTGTTGTACCTGTTTTCAGGTTAATGCTTTGCATATTTCTATAAAAATATTTAATTCTTGTATCTATATAAAAATTTTATTCATACCATATTTTTAAAGTATATGTAAAACTAAGACATTTCGCAACAGAATTTAGGTATAAACAATTTTATTGAAGGAATTGATGTATGCCAGTAAAATGGTGTATTTTTAATTTCTTTCAATAAAAACATTTGTGACGTAATGAAATAAACCAATATAAATTATCACTCTAAACGGTGGATCACTCGGCTCATGGGTCGATGAAGAACGCAGCAAACTGTGCGTCATCGTGTGAACTGCAGGACACATGAACATCGACATTTTGAACGCATATCGCAGTCCATGCTGTTTTGTACTTTTATTAATTTTATAGTGCTGCTTGGACTACATATGGTTGAGGTTTGTAAGACTTTGCTAATTAAGTTGTCTAAAATTTTTCGTAGTTTTTAAGCATATGGTATATTATTGGATAGATATCCCTGATATGCATAAATTATTAGATATATATATTAAGAAAAAAAGATAATTGTGAAACTTTCAAGCCAAGATGTGTTGTTTGTAATAATTTTATTGTTACTACATCGAGTAAACAAATGGGTTTCCTTTTATCGTAAAATTTAACAATTGCATCCAGTGGAAATTCGATTCATACAGATGTATGGACGATAAGTACGCTGGAAAGAAAGTTTCTAAAATTTTTGAAATTATTTTTAAATATTTGTCATAATTGAAACTTTAACATTTTACATACTATTTAATATAGTATGTGACTTGTTTTACTTAATATATTTTTATCGCATAATTATGTTTGCAAGTTATGCATAATATGCATACATAATTTATACATATAAATAAATTATCAAGTTTGTCATCAAAATTAAAGTGTTTATTCCATTATGGTATTAAACAATGTGTGATAAAATATATATTAAGTAAGTGTACATATAAAGATATTTTTGAACGAATTGTATATATTTTCATATAGACATAATATGTGGTGAATCTTAAAAAATGTGAAACGTAAATTACCGAACATGAAATGCTATGTAACAATGGCCATATTCGTTTATATTTAACATTAATATCTATAGTATATTTTTTATTCAAAAATATATTAAGTTGTAATGTAAATACATTTTGTAAATATATATGTATATTTTGTACATACAAATTATAAAAACATTATTCTGATTGATCCTGCCAGTAGTTATATGCTTGTCTCAAAGATTAAGCTATGCATGTCTAAGTACACACGAATTAACAGTGAAACCGCAAAAGGCTCATTATATCAGTTATGGTTCCTTAGATCGTTAACAGTTACTTGGATAACTGTGGTAATTCTAGAGCTAATACATGCAATTAAAACACGGACCTTTTGGAACGTGTGCTTTTATTAGGCTAAAACCAAGCGATCGCAAGATCGTTTTATTGGTTGAACTCTAGATAACATGCAGATCTTATGGTCTTGTACCGACGACAGATCTTTCAAATGTCTGCCCTATCAACTTTTGATGGTAGTATCTAGGACTACCATGGTTGCAACGAGTAACGGGGAATCAGGGTTCGATTCCGGAGAGGGAGCCTGAGAAACGGCTACCACATCTAAGGAAGGCAGCAGGCGCGTAAATTACCCACTCCCAGCTCGTGGAGGTAGTGACGAAAAATAACAATACAGGACTCATATCCGAGGCCCTGTAATTGGAATAAGTACACTTTAAATCCTTTAACAAGGACCTATTGGAGGGCAAGTCTGGTGCCAGCAGCCGCGGTAATTCCAGCTCCAATAGCGTATATTAAAGTTGTATTATTGGATAGATATCCCTGATATCCCTGATATGCATAAATTATTAGATATATATATTAAGAAAAAAAGATAATTGTGAAACTTTCAAGCCAAGATGTGTTGTTTGTAATAATTTTATTGTTACTACATCGAGTAAACAAATGGGTTTCCTTTTATCGTAAAATTTAACAATTGCATCCAGTGGAAATTCGATTCATACAGATGTATGGACGATTAGTACGCTGGAAAAAAAGTTTCTAAAATTTTTGAAATTATTTTAAATATTTGTCATAATTGAAACTTTAACATTTTACATACTATTTAATATAGTATGTGACTTGTTTTACTTAATATATTTTTATCGCATAATTATGTTTGCAAGTTATGCATAATATGCATACATAATTTATACATATAAATAAATTATCAAGTTTGTCATCAAAATTAAAGTGTTTATTCCATTATGGTATTAAACAATGTGTGATAAAATATATATTAAGTAAGTGTACATATAAAGATATTTTTGAACGAATTGTATATATTTTCATATAGACATAATATGTGGTGAATCTTAAAAAATGTGAAACGTAAATTACCGAACATGAAATGCTATGTAACAATGGCCATATTCGTTTATATTTAACATTAATATCTATAGTATATTTTTTATTCAAAAATATATTAAGTTGTAATGTAAATACATTTTGTAAATATATATGTATATTTTGTACATACAAATTATAAAAAAATTATTCTGATTGATCCTGCCAGTAGTTATATGCTTGTCTCAAAGATTAATGCATGTCTTTATAAGTACACACGAATTAACAGTGAAACCGCAAAAGGCTCATTATATCAGTTATGGTTCCTTAGATCGTTAACAGTTACTTGGATAACTGTGGTAATTCTAGAGCTAATACATGCAATTAAAACACGGACCTTTTGGAACGTGTGCTTTTATTAGGCTAAAACCAAGCGATCGCAAGATCGTTTTATTGGTTGAACTCTAGATAACATGCAGATCTTATGGTCTTGTACCGACGACAGATCTTTCAAATGTCTGCCCTATCAACTTTTGATGGTAGTATCTAGGACTACCATGGTTGCAACGGGTAACGGGGAATCAGGGTTCGATTCCGGAGAGGGAGCCTGAGAAACGGCTACCACATCTAAGGAAGGCAGCAGGCGCGTAAATTACCCACTCCCAGCTCGTGGAGGTAGTGACGAAAAATAACAATACAGGACTCATATCCGAGGCCCTGTAATTGGAATAAGTACACTTTAAATCCTTTAACAAGGACCTATTGGAGGGCAAGTCTGGTGCCAGCAGCCGCGGTAATTCCAGCTCCAATAGCGTATATTAAAGTTGTTGCGGTTAAAACGTTCGTAGTTGAGCTTGTGCTTCATACGGGTAGTACAACTTACAATTGTAGTTAGTACTATACCTTTATGTATGTAAGCGTATTACCGGTGGAGTTCTTATATTAAATTAAATACTTGTATATTTTTATATATTCGTTGTAGTTAAAAGCCTGCAATAGTGCTCTTTATCGAGTGTTATTGTGGGCCGGTACAATTACTTTGAACAAATTAGAGTGATTTAAGCAGGCCTCAAATGCCTGAATATTCTGTACATGGGATAATGAAATAAGGCCTCTGTTCTGCTTTCATTGGTTGGATGGATGGATCAAGAGGTACTGATTAATAGAAACAGTTTGGGGGCATTAGTATTACGACGCGAGAGGTGAAATTCTTGGACCGTCGTAAGACTTGCTTAAGCGAAAGCATTTGCCAAAGATGCTTTCATTAATCAAGAACGAAAGTTAGAGGTTCGAAGCCGATCAGATACCGCCCTAGCTCTAACCATAAACGATGCCAGCTAGCAATTGGGTGTAGCTACTTTTATGGCTCTCTCAGTCGCTTCCCGGGAAACCAAAGCTTTTGGGCTCCGGGGGAAGTATGGTTGCAAAGCTGAAACTTAAAGGAATTGACGGAAGGGCACCGCCACGAGTGTAGCCTGCGGCTTTATTTTACTCAACACGGGAAAACTTACCAGGTTCGAACATAAGTGTGTATGTCCGATCGACAGCTCTTTCTCGAATCTATGGGTGGTGGTGCATGGCCGTTCTTAGTTCGTGGAGTGATTTGTCTGGTTAATTCCGATAACGAACGAGACTCAAATATATTAAATAGATATCTTCAGGATTATGGTGTTGAAGCTTATAAAGCGTTCATTCATAGTGGCAGTAAAATGTTTATTGTGTTTGAATGTGTTTATATAAGTGGAGCCCTACCTGTTGGTTTGCCCCATTATAAGGATACTAGCTTCTGAAATGGACAAACTGCGTCTAGCAATAATGAGATTGAGCAATAACAGGTCTGTGATGTCCTTAGATGTCCTGGGCTGCACGCGCGCTACAATGAAAGTATCAACGTGTATTTCCTAGACCGAGAGGTCCGGGTAAGCCGCTGAGCCACTTTCATGCTTGGGATTGTGAACTGAAACTGTTCACATGAACTTGGAATTCCCAGTAAATAACGTCCCTGCCCTTTGTACACAGTGCCCGTCGCTGCTACCGATTGAATTATTTAGTGAGATCTCCGGACGTGATCACTGTGACGCCTTGTGTGTTGCGTTTGTTCCGCAAAAGTTGACCGAACTTGATTATTCATTTTTATTCATTTTATATATAGAAATAAGTAAAATTTTTCTGAATATAAATGAATAATCATTTAAAACATTTACACATACTTATGCCAAATTAATATATATTAATATAATATCTGCCATTTTTAATATGGGATTTGTCTGTTTTTATGCGTTTTAATGATGAAAAACTTGCGTGTATATGTACCATAATATACATGCATTGCACAGATGTATTGTTCATTTTTATATGCGCATACATTATATAAACACAACAACCTAAATTTTATGTGTTGTACCTGTTTTCAGGTTAATGCTTTGCATATTTCTATACAAATATTTAATTCTTGTATCTATATAAAAATTTTATTCATACCATATTTTTAAAGTATATGTAAAACTAAGACATTTCGCAACACAATTTAGGTATAAACAATTTTATTGAAGGAATTGATGTATGCCAGTAAAATGGTGTATTTTAATTTCTTTCAATAAAAACATTTGTGACGTAATGAAATAAACCAATATAAATTATCACTCTAAGCGGTGGATCACTCGGCTCATGGGTCGATGAAGAACGCAGCAAACTGTGCGTCATCGTGTGAACTGCAGGACACATGAACATCGACATTTTGAACGCATATCGCAGTCCATGCTGTTTTGTACTTTAATTAATTTTATAGTGCTGCTTGGACTACATATGGTTGAGGGTTGTAACACTTTGCTAATTAAGTTGTTTAAAATTTTTCGAAGTTTCAAGCATATGGTATATTATTGGATAGATATCCCTGATATCCCTGATATGCATAAATTATTAGATATCGTTATTTGTTATGTTGTATAACATTTGGCTTACGATATTAAGAAAAAAAGATAATTGTAAAACTTTCAAGCCAAGATGTGTTGTTTGTAATAATTTTATTGTTACTACATCGAGTAAACAAATGGGTTTCCTTTTATCGTAAAATTTAACAATTGCATCCAGTGGAAATTCGATTCATACAGATGTATGGACGATTAGTACGCTGGAAAAAAAGTTTCTAAAATTTTTGAAATTATTTTAAATATTTGTCATAATTGAAACTTTAACATTTTACATACTATTTAATATAGTATGTGACTTGTTTTACTTAATATATTTTTATCGCATAATTATGTTTGCAAGTTATGCATACATAATTTATACATATAAATAAATTATCAAGTTTGTCATCAAAATTAAAGTGTTTATTCCATTATGGTATTAAACAATGTGTGATAAAATATATATTAAGTAAGTGTACATATAAAGATATTTTTGAACGAATTGTATATATTTTCATATAGACATAATATGTGGTGAATCTTAAAAAATGTGAAACGTAAATTACCGAACATGAAATGCTATGTAACCATCTATATCTATAATATATTTTTTATTCAAAAATATATTAAGTTGTAATGTAAATACATTTTGTAAATATGTATGTATATTTTGTACATACAAATTATAAAAACATTATTCTGATTGATCCTGCCAGTAGTTATATGCTTGTCTCAAAGATTAAGCTATGCATGTCTAAGTACACACGAATTAACAGTGAAACCGCAAAAGGCTCATTATATCAGTTATGGTTCCTTAGATCGTTAACAGTTACTTGGATAACTGTGGTTATTCTAGAGCTAATACATGCAATTAAAACACGGACCTTTTGGAACGTGTGCTTTTATTAGGCTAAAACCAAGCGATCGCAAGATCGTTTTATTGGTTGAACTCTAGATAACATGCAGATCGTATGGTCTTGTACCGACGACAGATCTTTCAAATGTCTGCCCTATCAACTTTTGATGGTAGTATCTAGGACTACCATGGTTGCAACGGGTAACGGGGAATCAGGGTTCGATTCCGGAGAGGGAGCCTGAGAAACGGCTACCACATCTAAGGAAGGCAGCAGGCGCGTAAATTACCCACTCCCAGCTCGTGGAGGTAGTGACGAAAAATAACAATACAGGACTCATATCCGAGGCCCTGTAATTGGAATAAGTACACTTTAAATCCTTTAACAAGGACCTATTGGAGGGCAAGTCTGGTGCCAGCAGCCGCGGTAATTCCAGCTCCAATAGCGTATATTAAAGTTGTTGCGGTTAAAACGTTCGTAGTTGAACTTGTGCTTCATACGGGTAGTACAACTTACAATTGTAGTTAGTACTATACCTTTATGTATGTAAGCGTATTACCGGTGGAGTTCTTATATTAAATTAAATACTTGTATATTTTTACATATTCGTTGTAGTTAAAAGCCTGCAATAGTGCTCTTTATCGAGTGTTATTGTGGGCCGGTACAATTACTTTGAACAAATTAGAGTGCTTTAAGCAGGCCTCAAATGCCTGAATATTCTGTACATGGGATAATGAAATAAGACCTCTGTTCTGCTCTCATTGGTTGGATGGATGGATCAAGAGGTACTGATTAATAGAAACAGTTTGGGGGCATTAGTATTACGACGCGAGAGGTGAAATTCTTGGACCGTCGTAAGACTTGCTTAAGCGAAAGCATTTGCCAAAGATGTTTTAATTAATCAAGAACAAAAGTTAGAGGTTCGAAGGCGATCAGATACCGCCCTAGCTCTAACCATAAACGATGCCAGCTAGCAATTGGGTGTAGCTACTTTTATGGCTCTCTCAGTCGCTTCCCGGGAAACCAAAGCTTTTGGGCTCCGGGGGAAGTATGGTTGCAAAGCTGAAACTTAAAGGAATTGACGGAAGGGCACCGCCACGAGTGTAGCCTGCGGCTTTATTTTACTCAACACGGGAAAACTTACCAGGTTCGAACATAAGTGTGTATGTCCGATCGATAGCTCTTTATCGAATCTATGGGTGGTGGTGCATGGCCGTTCTTAGTTCGTGGAGTGATTTGTCTGGTTAATTCCGATAGCGAACAAGACTCAAATATATTAAATAGATATTTTCAGGATTATGGTGTTGAAGCTTATATAGCGTTCATTCAAAGTGGCAGTAAAATGTTTATTGTGTTTGAATGTGTTTATATAAGTGGAGCCCTACCTGTTGGTTTGCCCCATTATAAGGATACTAGCTTCTGAAATGGACAAACTGCGTCTAGCAATAATGAGATTGAGCAATAACAGGTCTGTGATGTCCTTAGATGTCCTGGGCTGCATGCGCGCTACAATGAAAGTATCAACGTGTATTTCCTAGACCGAGAGGTCCGGGTAAGCCGCTGAACCACTTTCATGCTTGGGATTGTGAACTGAAACTGTTCACATGAACTTGGAATTCCCAGTAAATTACGTCCCTGCCCTTTGTACATACTGCCCGTCGCTGCTACCGATTGAATTATTTAGTGAGATCTCCGGACGTGATCACTGTGACGCCTTGTGTGTTGCGTTTGTTCCCCAAAAGTTGACCGAACTTGATTATTTACAGGTGAAGGATCATTATTGTATAATGTTCATTTTTATATATAGAAATAAGTAAAATTTTTCTGAATATAAATGAATAATCATTTATACCATTTACACATACTTATGCCAAATGAATATATATTAATATAATATCTGCCATTTTTAATTTGGGATTTGTCTGTTTTTATGCGTTTTAATGATGAAAAACTTGCGTGTATATGTACCATAATATACATGCGTTGCACAGATGTATTGTGCATTTTTATATGCGCATACATTATATAAACGCAACAACCTAAATTTTATGTGTTGTACCTGTTTTCAGGTTAATGCTTTGCATATTTCTATACAAATATTTAATTCTTGTATCTATATAAAAATTTTATTCATACCATATTTTTAAAGTATATGTAAAACTAAGACATTTCGCAACAGAATTTAGGTATAAACAATTTTATTGAAGGAATTGATGTATGCCAGTAAAATGGTGTATTTTTAATTTCTTTCAATAAAAACATTTGTGACGTAATGAAATAAACCAATATAAATTATCACTCTAAACGGTGGATCACTCGGCTCATGGGTCGATGAAGAACGCAGCAAACTGTGCGTCATCGTGTGAACTGCAGGACACATGAACATCGACATTTTGAACGCATATCGCAGTCCATGCTGTTTTGTACTTTTATTAATTTTATAGTGCTGCTTGGACTACATATGGTTGAGGTTTGTAAGACTTTGCTAATTAAGTTGTTTAAAATTTTTCGTAGTTTTTAAGCATATGGTATATTATTGGATAGATATCCCTGATATGCATAAATTATTAGATATATATATTAAGAAAAAAAGATAATTGTGAAACTTTCAAGCCAAGATGTGTTGTTTGTAATAATTTTATTGTTACTACATCGAGTAAACAAATGGGTTTCCTTTTATCGTAAAATTTAACAATTGCATCCAGTGGAAATTCGATTCATACAGATGTATGGACGATAAGTACGCTGGAAAGAAAGTTTCTAAAATTTTTGTAATTATTTTAAATATTTGTCATAATTGAAACTTTAACATTTTACATACTATTTAATATAGTATGTGACTTGTTTTACTTAATATATTTTTATCGCATAATTATGTTTGCAAGTTATGCATACATAATTTATACATATAAATAAATTATCAAGTTTGTCATCAAAATTAAAGTGTTTATTCCATTATGGTATTAAACAATGTGTGATAAAATATATATTAAGTAAGTGTACATATAAAGATATTTTTGAACGAATTGTATATATTTTCATATAGACATAATATGTGGTGAATCTTAAAAAATGTGAAACGTAAATTACCGAACATGAAATGCTATGTAACAATGGCCATATTCGTTTATATTTAACATTAATATCTATAGTATATTTTTTATTCAAAAATATATTAAGTTGTAATGTAAATACATTTTGTAAATATGTATGTATATTTTGTACATACAAATTATAAAAACATTATTCTGATTGATCCTGCCAGTAGTTATATGCTTGTCTCAAAGATTAAGCTATGCATGTCTAAGTACACACGAATTAACAGTGAAACCGCAAAAGGCTCATTATATCAGTTATGGTTCCTTAGATCGTTAACAGTTACTTGGATAACTGTGGTAATTCTAGAGCTAATACATGCAATTAAAACACGGACCTTTTGGAACGTGTGCTTTTATTAGGCTAAAACCAAGCGATCGCAAGATCGTTTTATTGGTTGAACTCTAGATAACATGCACATCTTATGGTCTTGTACCGACGACAGATCTTTCAAATGTCTGCCCTATCAACTTTTGATGGTAGTATCTAGGACTACCATGGTTGCAACGGGTAACGGGGAATCAGGGTTCGATTCCGGAGAGGGAGCCTGAGAAACGGCTACCACATCTAAGGAAGGCAGCAGGCGCGTAAATTACCCACTCCCAGCTCGTGGAGGTAGTGACGAAAAATAACAATACAGGACTCATATCCGAGGCCCTGTAATTGGAATAAGTACACTTTAAATCCTTTAACAAGGACCTATTGGAGGGCAAGTCTGGTGCCAGCAGCCGCGGTAATTCCAGCTCCAATAGCGTATATTAAAGTTGTTGCGGTTAAAACGTTCGTAGTTGAACTTGTGCTTCATACGGGTAGTACAACTTACAATTGTAGTTAGTACTATACCTTTATGTATGTAAGCGTATTACCGGTGGAGTTCTTATATTAAATTAAATACTTTTATATTTTTATATATTCGTTGTAGTTAAAAGCCTGCAATAGTGCTCTTTATCGAGTGTTATTGTGGGCCGGTACAATTACTTTGAACAAATTAGAGTGATTTAAGCAGGCCTCAAATGCCTGAATATTCTGTACATGGGATAATGAAATAAGACCTCTGTTCTGCTTTCATTGGTTGGATGGATGGATCAAGAGGTACTGATTAATAGAAACAGTTTGGGGGCATTAGTATTACGACGCGAGAGGTGAAATTCTTGGACCGTCGTAAGACTTGCTTAAGCGAAAGCATTTGCCAAAGATGCTTTCATTAATCAAGAACGAAAGTTAGAGGTTCGAAGCCGATCAGATACCGCCCTAGCTCTAACCATAAACGATGCCAGCTAGCAATTGGGTGTAGCTACTTTTATGGCTCTCTCAGTCGCTTCCCGGGAAACCAAAGCTTTTGGGCTCCGGGGGAAGTATGGTTGCAAAGCTGAAACTTAAAGGAATTGACGGAAGGGCACCGCCACGAGTGTAGCCTGCGGCTTTATTTTACTCAACACGGGAAAACTTACCAGGTTCGAACATAAGTGTGTATGTCCGATCGACAGCTCTTTCTCGAATCTATGGGTGGTGGTGCATGGCCGTTCTTAGTTCGTGGAGTGATTTGTCTGGTTAATTCCGATAACGAACGAGACTCAAATATATTAAATAGATATCTTCAGGATTATGGTGTTGAAGCTTATATAGCGTTCATTCATAGTGGCAGTAAAATGTTTATTGTGTTTGAATGTGTTTATATAAGTGGAGCCGTACCTGTTGGTTTGCCCCATTATAAGGATACTAGCTTCTGAAATGGACAAACTGCGTCTAGCAATAATGAGATTGAGCAATAACAGGTCTGTGATGTCCTTAGATGTCCTGGGCTGCACGCGCGCCAAAATGAAAGTATCAACGTGTATTTCCTAGACCGAGAGGTCCGGGTAAGCCGCTGAACCACTTTCATGCTTGGGATTGTGAACTGAAACTGTTCACATGAACTTGGAATTCCCAGTAAATAACGTCCCTGCCCTTTGTACACAGTGCCCGTCGCTGCTACCGATTGAATTATTTAGTGAGATCTCCGGACGTGATCACTGTGACGCCTTGTGTGTTGCGTTTGTTCCGCAAAAGTTGATCGAACTTGATTATTCATTTTTATTCATTTTTATATATAGAAATAAGTAAAATTTTTTTGAATATAAATGAATAATCATTTAAAACATTTACACATACTTATGCCAAATTAATATATATTAATATAATATCTGCCATTTTTAATTTGGGATTTGTCTGTTTTTATGCGTTTTAATGATGAAAAACTTGCGTGTATATGTACCATAATATACATGCATTGCACAGATGTATTGTTCATTTTTATATGCGCATACATTATATAAACACAACAACCTACATTTTATGTGTTGTACCTATTTTCAGTATAATGCTTTGCATATTTCTATACAAATATTTAATTCTTGTATCTATATAAAAATTTTATTCATACCATATTTTTAAAGTATATGTAAAACTAAGACATTTCGCAACACAATTTAGGTATAAACAATTTTATTGAAGGAATTGATGTATGCCAGTAAAATGGTGTATTTTTAATTTCTTTCAATAAAAACATTTGTGACGTAATGAAATAAACCAATATAAATTATCACTCTAAGCGGTGGATCACTCGGCTCATGGGTCGATGAAGAACGCAGCAAACTGTGCGTCATCGTGTGAACTGCAGGACACATGAACATCGACATTTTGAACGCATATCGCAGTCCATGCTGTTTTGTACTTTAATTAATTTTATAGTGCTGCTTGGACTACATAAGGTTGAGGGTTGTAAGACTTTGCTAATTAAGTTGTTTAAAATTTTTCGAAGTTTCAAGCATATGGTATATTATTGGATAGATATCCCTGATATCCCTGATATGCATAAATTATTAGATATCGTTATTTGTTATGTTGTATAACATTTGGCTTACGATATTAAGAAAAAAAGATAATTGTAAAACTTTCAAGCCAAGATGTGTTGTTTGTAATAATTTTATTGTTACTACATCGAGTAAACAAATGGGTTTCCTTTTATCGTAAAATTTAACAATTGCATCCAGTGGAAATTCGATTCATACAGATGTATGGACGATTAGTACGCTGGAAAAAAAGTTTCTAAAATTTTTGGAATTATTTTAAATATTTGTCATAATTGAAACTTTAACATTTTACATACTATTTAATATAGTATGTGACTTGTTTTACTTAATATATTTTTATCGCATAATTATGTTTGCAAGTTATGCATACATAATTTATACATATAAATAAATGATCAAGTTTGTCATCAAAATTAAAGTGTTTATTCCATTATGGTATTAAACAATGTGTGATAAAATATATATTAAGTAAGTGTACATATAAAGATATTTTTGAACGAATTGTATATATTTTCATATAGATATAATATGTGGTGAATCTTAAAAAATGTAAAACGTAAATTACCGAACATGAAATGCTATGTAACCATCTATATCTATAATATATTTTTTATTCAAAAATATATTAAGTTGTAATGTAAATACATTTTGTAAATATGTATGTATATTTTGTACATACAAATTATAAAAACATTATTCTGATTGATCCTGCCAGTAGTTATATGCTTGTCTCAAAGATTAAGCTATGCATGTCTAAGTACACACGAATTAACAGTGAAACCGCAAAAGGCTCATTATATCAGTTATGGTTCCTTAGATCGTTAACAGTTACTTGGATAACTGTGGTTATTCTAGAGCTAATACATGCAATTAAAACACGGACCTTTTGGAACGTGTGCTTTTATTAGGCTAAAACCAAGCGATCGCAAGATCGTTTTATTGGTTGAACTCTAGATAACATGCAGATCGTATGGTCTTGTACCGACGACAGATCTTTCAAATGTCTGCCCTATCAACTTTTGATGGTAGTATCTAGGACTACCATGGTTGCAACGGGTAACGGGGAATCAGGGTTCGATTCCGGAGAGGGAGCCTGAGAAACGGCTACCACATCTAAGGAAGGCAGCAGGCGCGTAAATTACCCACTCCCAGCTCGTAGAGGTAGTGACGAAAAATAACAATACAGGACTCATATCCGAGGCCCTGTAATTGGAATAAGTACACTTTAAATCCTTTAACAAGGACTTATTGGAGGGCAAGTCTGGTGCCAGCAGCCGCGGTAATTCCAGCTCCAATAGCGTATATTAAAGTTGTTGCGGTTAAAACGTTCGTAGTTGAATTTGTGCTTCATACGGGTAGTACAACTTACAATTGTAGTTAGTACTATACCTTTATGTATGTAAGCGTATTACCGGTGGAGTTCTTATATTAAATTAAATACTTGTATATTTTTATATATTCGTTGTAGTTAAAAGCCTGCAATAGTGCTCTTTATCGAGTGTTATTGTGGGCCGGTACAATTACTTTGAACAAATTAGAGTGCTTTAAGCAGGCCTCAAATGCCTGAATATTCTGTACATGGGATAATGAAATAAGACCTCTGTTCTGCTTTCATTGGTTGGATGGATGGATCAAGAGGTACTGATTAATAGAAACAGTTTAGGGGCATTAGTATTACGACGCGAGAGGTGAAATTCTTGGACCGTCGTAAGACTTGCTTAAGCGAAAGCATTTGCCAAAGATGCTTTCATTAATCAAGAACGAAAGTTAGAGGTTCGAAGCCGATCAGATACCGCCCTAGCTCTAACCATAAACGATGCCAGCTAGCAATTGGGTGTAGCTACTTTTATGGCTCTCTCAGTCGCTTCCCGGGAAACCAAAGCTTTTGGGCTCCGGGGGAAGTATGGTTGCAAAGCTGAAACTTAAAGGAATTGACGGAAGGGCACCGCCACGAGTGTAGCCTGCGCCTTTATTTTACTCAACACGGGAAAACTTACCAGGTTCGAATCTGTCCGATCGACAGCTCTTTCTCGAATCTATGGGTGGTGGTGCATGGCCGTTCTTAGTTCGTGGAGTGATTTGTCTGGTTAATTCCGATAACGAACGAGACTCAAATATATTAAATAGATATCTTCAGGATTATGGTGTTGAAGCTTATATAGCGTTCATTCATAGTGGCAGTAAAATGTTTATTGTGTTTGAATGTGTTTATATAAGTGGAGCCCTACCTGTTGGTTTGCCCCATTATAAGGATACTAGCTTCTGAAATGGACAAACTGCGTCTAGCAATAATGAGATTGAGCAATAACAGGTCTGTGATGTCCTTAGATGTCCTGAGCTGCACGCGCGCTACAATGAAAGTATCAACGTGTATTTCCTAGACCGAGAGGTCCGGGTAAGCCGCTGAACCACTTTCATGCTTGGGATTGTGAACTGAAACTGTTCACATGAACTTGGAATTTCCAGTAAATAACGTCCCTGCCCTTTGTACACAGTGCCCGTCGCTGCTACCGATTGAATTATTTAGTGAGATCTCCGGACGTGATCACTGTGACGCCTTGTGTGTTGCGTTTGTTCCGCAAAAGTTGACCGAACTTGATTATTCATTTTTATTCATTTTTATATATAGAAATAAGTAAAATTTTTCTGAATATAAATGAATAATCATTTAAAACATTTACACATACTTATGCCAAATTAATATATATTAATATAATATCTGCCATTTTTAATTTGGGATTTGTCTGTTTTTATGCGTTTTAATGATGAAAAACTTGCGTGTATATGTACCATAATATACATGCATTGCACAGATGTATTGTTCATTTTTATATGCGCATACATTATATAAACACAACAACCTAAATCTTATGTGTTGTACCTGTTTTCAGGTTAATGCTTTGCATATTTCTATACAAATATTTAATTCTTGTATCTATATAAAAATTTTATTCATACCATATTTTTAAAGTATATGTAAAACTAAGACATTTCGCAACACAATTTAGGTATAAACAATTTTATTGAAGGAATTGATGTATGCCAGTAAAATGGTGTATTTTTAATTTCTTTCAATAAAAACATTTGTGACGTAATGAAATAAACCAATATAAATTATCGCTCTAAGCGGTGGATCACTCGGCTCATGGGTCGATGAAGAACGCAGCAAACTGTGCGTCATCGTGTGAACTGCAGGACACATGAACATCGACATTTTGAACGCATATCGCAGTCCATGCTGTTTTGTACTTTTATTAATTTTATAGTGCTGCTTGGACTACATATGGTTGAGGTTTGTAAGACTTTGCTAATTAAGTTGTTTAAAATTTTTCGAAGTTTTTAAGCATATGGTATATTATTGGATAGATATCCCTGATATCCCTGATATGCATAAATTATTAGATATATATATTAAGAAAAAAAGATAATTGTGAAACTTTCAAGCCAAGATGTGTTGTTTGTAATAATTTTATTGTTACTACATCGAGTAAATAAATGGGTTTCCTTTTATCGTAAAATTTAACAATTGCATCCAGTGGAAATTCGATTCATACAGATGTATGGACGATTAGTACGCTGGAAAAAAAGTTTCTAAAATTTTTGAAATTATTTTAAATATTTGTCATAATTGAAACTTTAACATTTTACATACTATTTAATATAGTATGTGACTTGTTTTACTTAATATATTTTTATCGCATAATTATGTTTGCAAGTTATGCATACATAATTTATACATATAAATAAATTATCAAGTTTGTCATCAAAATTAAAGTGTTTATTCCATTATGGCATTAAACAATGTGTGATAAAATATATATTAAGTAAGTGTACATATAAAGATATTTTTGAACGAATTGTATATATTTTCATATAGATATAATATGTGGTGAATCTTAAAAAATGTGAAACGTAAATTACCGAACATGAAATGCTATGTAACCATCTATATCTATAATATATTTTTTATTCAAAAATATATTAAGTTGTAATGTAAATACATTTTGTAAATATGTATGTATATTTTGTACATACAAATTATAAAAACATTATTCTGATTGATCCTGCCAGTAGTTATATGCTTGTCTCAAAGATTAAGCTATGCATGTCTAAGTACACACGAATTAACAGTGAAACCGCAAAAGGCTCATTATATCAGTTATGGTTCCTTAGATCGTTAACAGTTACTTGGATAACTGTGGTTATTCTAGAGCTAATACATGCAATTAAAACACGGACCTTTTGGAACGTGTGCTTTTATTAGGCTAAAACCAAGCGATCGCAAGATCGTTTTATTGGTTGAACTCTAGATAACATGCAGATCGTATGGTCTTGTACCGACGACAGATCTTTCAAATGTCTGCCCTATCAACTTTTGATGGTAGTATCTAGGACTACCATGGTTGCAACGGGTAACGGGGAATCAGGGTTCGATTCCGGAGAGGGAGCCTGAGAAACGGCTACCACATCTAAGGAAGGCAGCAGGCGCGTAAATTACCCACTCCCAGCTCGTGGAGGTAGTGACGAAAAATAACAATACAGGACTCATATCCGAGGCCCTGTAATTGGAATAAGTACACTTTAAATCCTTTAACAAGGACCTATTGGAGGGCAAGTCTGGTGCCAGCAGCCGCGGTAATTCCAGCTCCAATAGCGTATATTAAAGTTGTTGCGGTTAAAACGTTCGTAGTTGAACTTGTGCTTCATACGGGTAGTACAACTTACAATTGTAGTTAGTACTATACCTTTATGTATGTAAGCGTATTACCGGTGGAGTTCTTATATTAAATTAAATACTTGTATATTTTTATATATTCGTTGTAGTTAAAAGCCTGCAATAGTGCTCTTTATCGAGTGTTATTGTGGGCCGGTACAATTACTTTGAACAAATTAGAGTCATTTAAGCAGGCCTCAAATGCCTGAATATTCTGTACATGGGATAATGAAATAAGACCTCTGTTCTGCTTTCATTGGTTGGATGGATGGATCAAGAGGTACTGATTAATAGAAACAGTTTAGGGGCATTAGTATTACGACGCGAGAGGTGAAATTCTTGGACCGTCGTAAGACTTGCTTAAGCGAAAGCATTTGCCAAAGATGTTTTAATTAATCAAGAACGAAAGTTAGAGGTTCGAAGGCGATCAGATACCACCCTAGCTCTAACCATAAACGATGCCAGCTAGCAATTGGGTGTAGCTACTTTTATGGCTCTCTCAGTCGCTTCCCGGGAAACCAAAGCTTTTGGGCTCCGGGGGAAGTATGGTTGCAAAGCTGAAACTTAAAGGAATTGACGGAAGGGCACCGCCACGAGTGTAGCCTGCGGCTTTATTTTACTCAACACGGGAAAACTTACCAGGTTCGAACATAAGTGTGTATGTCCGATCGATAGCTCTTTATCGAATCTATGGGTGGTGGTGCATGGCCGTTCTTAGTTCGTGGAGTGATTTGTCTGGTTAATTCCGATAGCGAACAAGACTCAAAAATATTAAATAGATATTTTCAGGATTATGGTGTTGAAGCTTATATAGCGTTCATTCATAGTGGCAGTAAAATGTTTATTGTGTTTGAATGTGTTTATATAAGTGGAGCCGTACCTGTTGGTTTGCCCCATTATAAGGATACTAGCTTCTGAAATGGACAAACTGCGTCTAGCAATAATGAGATTGAGCAATAACAGGGCTGTGATGTCCTTAGATGTCCTGGGCTGCACGCGCGCTACAATGAAAGTATCAACGTGTATTTTCTAGACCGAGAGGTCCGGGTAAGCCGCTGAACCACTTTCATGCTTGGGATTGTGAACTGAAACTGTTCACATGAACTTGGAATTCCCAGTAAATTACGTCCCTGCCCTTTGTACATACTGCCCGTCGCTGCTACCGATTGAATTATTTAGTGAGATCTCCGGACGTGATCACTGTGACGCCTTGTGTGTTGCGTTTTTTCCCCAAAAGTTGACCGAACTTGATTATTTACAGGTGAAGGATCATTATTGTATAATGTTCATTTTTATATATAGAAATAAGTAAAATTTTTCTGAATAGAAATGAATAATCATTTATACCATTTACACATACTTATGCCAAATTAATATATATTAATATAATATCTGCCATTTTTAATTTGGGATTTGTCTGTTTTTATGCGTTTTAATGATGAAAAACTTGCGTGTATATGTACCATAATATACATGCGTTGCACAGATGTATTGTTCATTTTTATATGCGCATACATTATATAAACGCAACAACCCAAATTTTATGTGTTGTACCTGTTTTCAGGTTAATGCTTTGCATATTTCTATAAAAATATTTAATTCTTGTATCTATATAAAAATTTTATTCATACCATATTTTTAAAGTATATGTAAAACTAAGACATTTCGCAACACAATTTAGGTATAAACAATTTTATTGAAGGAATTGATGTATGCCAGTAAAATGGTGTATTTTTAATTTCTTTCAATAAAAACATTTGTGACGTAATGAAATAAACCAATATAAATTATCACTCTAAGCGGTGGATCACTCGGCTCATGGATCGATGAAGAACGCAGCAAACTGTGCGTCATCGTGTGAACTGCAGGACACATGAACATCGACATTTTGAACGCATATCGCAGTCCATGCTGTTTTGTACTTTTATTAAATTTATAGTGCTGCTTGGACTACATATGGTTGAGGTTTGTAAGACTTTGCTAATTAAGTTGTTTAAAATTTTTCGAAGTTTTTAAGCATATGGTATATTATTGGATAGATATCCCTGATATCCCTGATATGCATAAATTATTAGATATCGTTATTTGTTATGTTGTATAACATTTGGCTTACGATATTAAGAAAAAAAGATAATTGTAAAACTTTCAAGCCAAGATGTGTTGTTTGTAATAATTTTATTGTTACTACATCGAGTAAACAAATGGGTTTCCTTTTATCGTAAAATTTAACAATTGCATTCAGTGGAAATTCGATTCATACAGATGTATGGACGATTAGTACGCTGGAAAAAAAGTTTCTAAAATTTTTGAAATTATTTTAAATATTTGTCATAATTGAAACTTTAACATTTTACATACTATTTAATATAGTATGTGACTTGTTTTACTTAATATATTTTTATCACATAATTATGTTTGCAAGTTATGCATACATAATTTATACATATAAATAAATTATCAAGTTTGTAATCAAAATTAAAGTGTTTATTCCATTATGGTATTAAACAATGTGTGATAAAATATATATTAAGTAAGTGTACATATAAAGATATTTTTGAACGAATTGTATATATTTTCATATAGACATAATATGTGGTGAATCTTAAAAAATGTGAAACGTAAATTACCGAACATGAAATGCTATGTAACCATCTATATCTATAGTATATTTTTTATTCAAAAATATATTAAGTTGTAATGTAAATACATTTTGTAAATATGTATGTATATTTTGTACATACAAATTATAAAAACATTATTCTGATTGATCCTGCCAGTAGTTATATGCTTGTCTCAAAGATTAAGCTATGCATGTCTAAGTACACACGAATTAACAGTGAAACCGCAAAAGGCTCATTATATCAGTTATGGTTCCTTAGATCGTTAACAGTTACTTGGATAACTGTGGTAATTCTAGAGCTAATACATGCAATTAAAACACGGACCTTTTGGAACGTGTGCTTTTATTAGGCTAAAACCAAGCGATCGCAAGATTGTTTTATTGGTTGAACTCTAGATAACATGCAGATCTTATGGTCTTGTACCGACGACAGATCTTTCAAATGTCTGCCCTATCAACTTTTGATGGTAGTATCTAGGACTACCATGGTTGCAACGGGTAACGGGGAATCAGGGTTCGATTCCGGAGAGGGAGCCTGAGAAACGGCTACCACATCTAAGGAAGGCAGCAGGCGCGTAAATTACCCACTCCCAGCTCGTGGAGGTAGTGACGAAAAATAACAATACAGGACTCATATCCGAGGCCCTGTAATTGGAATAAGTACACTTTTAATCCTTTAACAAAAACTTATTGGTGGGCAAGTCTGGTGCCAGCAGCCGCGGTAATTCCAGCTCCAATAGCGTATATTAAAGTTGTTGCGGTTAAAACGTTCGTAGTTGAGCTTGTGCTTCATACGGGTAGTACAACTTACAATTGTAGTTAGTACTATACCTTTATGTATGTAAGCGTATTACCGGTGGAGTTCTTATATTAAATTAAATACTTGTATATTTTTATATATTCGTTGTAGTTAAAAGCCTGCAATAGTGCTCTTTATCGAGTGTTATTGTGGGCTGGTACAATTACTTTGAACAAATTAGAGTGATTTAAGCAGGCCTCAAATGCCTGAATATTCTGTACATGGGATAATGAAATAAGATCTCTGTTCTGCTTTCATTGGTTGGATGGATGGATCAAGAGGTACTGATTAATAGAAATAGTTTGGGGGCATTAGTATTACGACGCGAGAGGTGAAATTCTTGGACCGTCGTAAGACTTGCTTAAGCGAAAGCATTTGCCAAAGATGCTTTCATTAATCAAGAACGAAAGTTAGAGGTTTGAAGCCGATCAGATACCGCCCTAGCTCTAACCATAAACGATGCCAGCTAGCAATTGGGTGTAGCTACTTTTATGGCTCTCTCAGTCGCTTCCCGGGAAACCAAAGCTTTTGGGCTCCGGGGGAAGTATGGTTGCAAAGCTGAAACTTAAAGGAATTGACGGAAGGGCACCGCCACGAGTGTAGCCTGCGGCTTTATTTTACTCAACACGGGAAAACTTACCAGGTTCGAACATAAGTGTGTATGTCCGATCGACAGCTCTTTCTCGAATCTATGGGTGGTGGTGCATGGCCGTTCTTAGTTCGTGGAGTGATTTGTCTGGTTAATTCCGATAACGAACGAGACTCAAATATATTAAATAGATATCTTCAGGATTATGGTGTTGAAGCTTATATAGCGTTCATTCATAGTGGCAGTAAAATGTTTATTGTGTTTGAATGTGTTTATATAAGTGGAGCCCTACCTGTTGGTTTGCCCCATTATAAGGATACTAGCTTCTGAAATGGACAAACTGCGTCTAGCAATAATGAGATTGAGCAATAACAGGTCTGTGATGTCCTTAGATGTCCTGGGCTGCACGCGCGCTACAATGAAAGTATCAACGTGTATTTCCTAGACCGAGAGGTCCGGGTAAACCGCTGAGCCACTTTCATGCTTGGGATTGTGAACTGAAACTGTTCACATGAACTTGAAATTCCCAGTAAATAACGTCCCTGCCCTTTGTACACAGTGCCCGTCGCTGCTACCGATTAAATTATTTAGTGAGATCTCCGGACGTGATAACTGTGACGCCTTGTGTGTTGCGTTTGTTCCGCAAAAGTTGACCGAACTTGATTATTCATTTTTATTCATTTTTATATATAGAAATAAGTAAAATTTTTCTGAATATAAATGAATAATCATTTAAAACATTTACACATACTTATGCCAAATTAATATATATTAATATAATATCTGCCATTTTTAATTTGGGATTTGTCTGTTTTTATGCGTTTTAATGATGAAAAACTTGCGTGTATATGTACCATAATATACATGCGTTGCACAGATGTATTGTTCATTTTTATATGCGCATACATTATATAAACACAACAACCTAAATTTTATGTGTTGTACCTGTTTTCAGGTTAATGCTTTGCATATTTCTATAAAAATATTTAATTCTTGTATCTATATAAAAATTTTATTCATACCATATTTTTAAAGTATATGTAAAACTAAGACATTTCGCAACACAATTTAGGTATAAACAATTTTATTGAAGGAATTGATGTATGCCAGTAAAATGGTGTATTTTTAATTTCTTTCAATAAAAACATTTGTGACGTAATGAAATAAACCAATATAAATTATCACTCTAAGCGGTGGATCACTCGGCTCATGGGTCGATGAAGAACGCAGCAAACTGTGCGTCATCGTGTGAACTGCAGGACACATGAACATCGACATTTTGAACGCATATCGCAGTCCGTGCTGTTTTGTACTTTTATTAATTTTATAGTGCTGCTTGGACTGCATATGGTTGAGGTTTGTAAGACTTTGCTAATTAAGTTGTTTAAAATTTTTCGAAGTTTTAAGCATATGGTATATTATTGGATAGATATCCCTGATATGCATAAATTATTAGATATATATATTAAGAAAAAAAGATAATTGTAAAACTTTCAAGCCAAGATGTGTTGTTTGTAATAATTTTATTGTTACTACATCGAGTAAACAAATGGGTTTCCTTTTATCGTAAAATTTAACAATTGCATCCAGTGGAAATTCGATTCATACAGATGTATGGACGATAAGTACGCTGGAAAGAAAGTTTCTAAAATTTTTGTAATTATTTTAAATATTTGTCATAATTGAAACTTTAACATTTTACATACTATTTAATATAGTATGTGACTTGTTTTACTTAATATATTTTTATCGCATAATTATGTTTGCAAGTTATGCATACATAATTTATACATATAAATAAATTATCAAGTTTGTCATCAAAATTAAAGTGTTTATTCCATTATGGTATTAAACAATGTGTGATAAAATATATATTAAGTAAGTGTACATATAAAGATATTTTTGAACGAATTGTATATATTTTCATATAGATATAATATGTGGTGAATTTTAAAAAATGTGAAACGTAAATTACCGAACATGAAATGCTATGTAACAATGGCCATATTCGTTTATATTTAACATTAATATCTATAGTATATTTTTTATTCAAAAATATATTAAGTTGTAATGTAAATACATTTTGTAAATATGTATGTATATTTTGTACATACAAATTATAAAAACATTATTCTGATTGATCCTGCCAGTAGTTATATGCTTGTCTCAAAGATTAAGCTATGCATGTCTAAGTACACACGAATTAACAGTGAAACCGCAAAAGGCTCATTATATCAGTTATGGTTCCTTAGATCGTTAACAGTTACTTGGATAACTGTGGTAATTCTAGAGCTAATACATGCAATTAAAACACGGACCTTTTGGAACATGTGCTTTTATTAGGCTAAAACCAAGCGATCGCAAGATCGTTTTATTGGTTGAACTCTAGATAACATGCAGATCTTATGGTCTTGTACCGACGACAGATCTTTCAAATGTCTGCCCTATCAACTTTTGATGGTAGTATCTAGGACTACCATGGTTGCAACGGGTAACGGGGAATCAGGGTTCGATTCCGGAGAGGGAGCCTGAGAAACGGCTACCACATCTAAGGAAGGCAGCAGGCGCGTAAATTACCCACTCCCAGCTCGTGGAGGTAGTGACGAAAAATAACAATACAGGACTCATATCCGAGGCCCTGTAATTGGAACAAGTACACTTTAAATCCTTTAACAAGGACCTATTGGAGGGCAAGTCTGGTGCCAGCAGCCGCGGTAATTCCAGCTCCAATAGCGTATATTAAAGTTGTTGCGGTTAAAACGTTCGTAGTTGAGCTTGTGCTTCATACGGGTAGTACAACTTACAATTGTAGTTAGTACTATACCTTTATGTATGTAAGCGTATTACCGGTGGAGTTCTTATATTAAATTAAATACTTGTATATTTTTATATATTCGTTGTAGTTAAAAGCCTGCAATAGTGCTCTTTATCGAGTGTTATTGTGGGCCGGTACAATTACTTTGAACAAATTAGAGTGATTTAAGCAGGCCTCAAATGCCTGAATATTCTGTACATGGGATAATGAAATAAGACCTCTGTTCTGCTTTCATTGGTTGGATGGATGGATCAAGAGGTACTGATTAATAGAAACAGTTTGGGGGCATTAGTATTACGACGCGAGAGGTGAAATTCTTGGACCGTCGTAAGACTTGCTTAAGCGAAAGCATTTGCCAAAGATGCTTTCATTAATCAAGAACGAAAGTTAGAGGTTCGAAGCCGATCAGATACCGCCCTAGCTCTAACCATAAACGATGCCAGCTAGCAATTGGGTGTAGCTACTTTTATGGCTCTCTCAGTCGCTTCCCGGGAAACCAAAGCTTTTGGGCTCCGGGGGAAGTATGGTTGCAAAGCTGAAACTTAAAGGAATTGACGGAAGGGCACCGCCACGAGTGTAGCCTGCGGCTTTATTTTACTCAACACGGGAAAACTTACCAGGTTCGAACATAAGTGTGTATGTCCGATCGACAGCTCTTTCTCGAATCTATGGGTGGTGGTGCATGGCCGTTCTTAGTTCGTGGAGTGATTTGTCTGGTTAATTCCGATAACGAACGAGACTCAAATATATTAAATAGATATCTTCAGGATTATGGTGTTGAAGCTTATATAGCGTTCATTCATAGTGGCAGTAAAATGTTTATTGTGTTTTGAATGTGTTTATATAAGTGGAGCCCTACCTGTTGGTTTGCCCCATTATAAGGATACTAGCTTCTGAAATGGACAAACTGCGTCTAGCAATAATGAGATTGAGCAATAACAGGTCTGTGATGTCCTTAGATGTCCTGGGCTGCACGCGCGCTACAATGAAAGTATCAACGTGTATTTCCTAGACCGAGAGGTCCGGGTAAACCGCTGAGCCACTTTCATGCTTGGGATTGTGAACTGAAACTGTTCACATGAACTTGAAATTCCCAGTAAATAACGTCCCTGCCCTTTGTACACAGTGCCCGTCGCTGCTACCGATTAAATTATTTAGTGAGATCTCCGGACGTGATAACTGTGACGCCTTGTGTGTTGCGTTTGTTCCGCAAAAGTTGACCGAACTTGATTATTCATTTTTATTCATTTTTATATATAGAAATAAGTAAAATTTTTCTGAATATAAATGAATAATCATTTAAAACATTTACACATACTTATGCCAAATTAATATATATTAATATAATATCTGCCATTTTTAATTTGGGATTTGTCTGTTTTTATGCGTTTTAATGATGAAAAACTTGCGTGTATATGTACCATAATATACATGCGTTGCACAGATGTATTGTTCATTTTTATATGCGCATACATTATATAAACACAACAACCTAAATTTTATGTGTTGTACCTGTTTTCAGGTTAATGCTTTGCATATTTCTATAAAAATATTTAATTCTTGTATCTATATAAAAATTTTATTCATACCATATTTTTAAAGTATATGTAAAACTAAGACATTTCGCAACACAATTTAGGTATAAACAATTTTATTGAAGGAATTGATGTATGCCAGTAAAATGGTGTATTTTTAATTTCTTTCAATAAAAACATTTGTGACGTAATGAAATAAACCAATATAAATTATCACTCTAAGCGGTGGATCACTCGGCTCATGGGTCGATGAAGAACGCAGCAAACTGTGCGTCATCGTGTGAACTGCAGGACACATGAACATCGACATTTTGAACGCATATCGCAGTCCGTGCTGTTTTGTACTTTTATTAATTTTATAGTGCTGCTTGGACTGCATATGGTTGAGGTTTGTAAGACTTTGCTAATTAAGTTGTTTAAAATTTTTCGAAGTTTTAAGCATATTGTATATTATTGGATAGATATCCCTGATATGCATAAATTATTAGATATATATATTAAGAAAAAAAGATAATTGTGAAACTTTCAAGCCAAGATGTGTTGTTTGTAATAATTTTATTGTTACTACATCGAGTAAACAAATGGGTTTCCTTTTATCGTAAAATTTAACAATTGCATCCAGTGGAAATTCGATTCATACAGATGTATGGACGATAAGTACGCTGGAAAGAAAGTTTCTAAAATTTTTGTAATTATTTTAAATATTTGTCATAATTGAAACTTTAACATTTTACATACTATTTAATATAGTATGTGACTTGTTTTACTTAATATATTTTTATCGCATAATTATGTTTGCAAGTTATGCATACATAATTTATACATATAAATAAATTATCAAGTTTGTCATCAAAATTAAAGTGTTTATTCCATTATGGTATTAAACAATGTGTGATAAAATATATATTAAGTAAGTGTACATATAAAGATATTTTTGAACGAATTGTATATATTTTCATATAGATATAATATGTGGTGAATTTTAAAAAATGTGAAACGTAAATTACCGAACATGAAATGCTATGTAACAATGGCCATATTCGTTTATATTTAACATTAATATCTATAGTATATTTTTTATTCAAAAATATATTAAGTTGTAATGTAAATACATTTTGTAAATATGTATGTATATTTTGTACATACAAATTATAAAAACATTATTCTGATTGATCCTGCCAGTAGTTATATGCTTGTCTCAAAGATTAAGCTATGCATGTCTAAGTACACACGAATTAACAGTGAAACCGCAAAAGGCTCATTATATCAGTTATGGTTCCTTAGATCGTAACAGTTACTTGGATAACTGTGGTAATTCTAGAGCTAATACATGCAATTAAAACACGGACCTTTTGGAACATGTGCTTTTATTAGGCTAAAACCAAGCGATCGCAAGATCGTTTTATTGGTTGAACTCTAGATAACATGCAGATCTTATGGTCTTGTACCGACGACAGATCTTTCAAATGTCTGCCCTATCAACTTTTGATGGTAGTATCTAGGACTACCATGGTTGCAACGGGTAACGGGGAATCAGGGTTCGATTCCGGAGAGGGAGCCTGAGAAACGGCTACCACATCTAAGGAAGGCAGCAGGCGCGTAAATTACCCATTCCCAGCTCGTGGAGGTAGTGACGAAAAATAACAATACAGGACTCATATCCGAGGCCCTGTAATTGGAACAAGTACACTTTAAATCCTTTAACAAGGACCTATTGGAGGGGCAAGTCTGGTGCCAGCAGCCGCGGTAATTCCAGCTCCAATAGCGTATATTAAAGTTGTTGCGGTTAAAAACGTTCGTAGTTGAGCTTGTGCTTCATACGGGTAGTACAACTTACAATTGTAGTTAGTACTATACCTTTATGTATGTAAGCGTATTACCGGTGGAGTTCTTATATTAAATTAAATACTTGTATATTTTTATATATTCGTTGTAGTTAAAAGCCTGCAATAGTGCTCTTTATCGAGTGTTATTGTGGGCCGGTACAATTACTTTGAACAAATTAGAGTGATTTAAGCAGGCCTCAAATGCCTGAATATTCTGTACATGGGATAATGAAATAAGACCTCTGTTCTGCTTTCATTGGTTGGATGGATGGATCAAGAGGTACTGATTAATAGAAACAGTTTGGGGGCATTAGTATTACGACGCGAGAGGTGAAATTCTTGGACCGTCGTAAGACTTGCTTAAGCGAAAGCATTTTGCCAAAGATGCTTTCATTAATCAAGAACGAAAGTTAGAGGTTCGAAGCCGATCAGATACCGCCCTAGCTCTAACCATAAACGATGCCAGCTAGCAATTGGGTGTAGCTACTTTTATGGCTCTCTCAGTCGCTTCCCGGGAACCAAAGCTTTCGGGCTCCGGGGGAAGTATGGTTGCAAAGCTGAAACTTAAAGGAATTGACGGAAGGGCACTGCCACGAGTGTAGCCTGCGGCTTTATTTTACTCAACACGGGAAAACTTACCAGGTTCGAACATAAGTGTGTATGTCCGATCGACAGCTCTTTCTCGAATCTATGGGTGGTGGTGCATGGCCGTTCTTAGTTCGTGGAGTGATTTGTCTGGTTAATTCCGATAACGAACGAGACTCAAATATATTAAATAGATATCTTCAGGATTATGGTGTTGAAGCTTATATAGCGTTCATTCATAGTGGCAGTAAAATGTTTATTGTGTTTGAATGTGTTTTATATAAGTGGAGCCCTACCTGTTGGTTTGCCCCATTATAAGGATACTAGCTTCTGAAATGGACCAAACTGCGTCTAGCAATAATGAGATTGAGCAATAACAGGTCTGTGATGTCCTTAGATGTCCTGGGCTGCACGCGCGCTACAATGAAAGTATCAACGTGTATTTCCTAGACCGAGAGGTCCGGGTAAACCGCTGAGCCACTTTCATGCTTGGGATTGTGAACTGAAAACTGTTCACATGAACTTGGAATTCCCAGTAAATAACGTCCCTGCCCTTTGTACACAGTGCCAGTCGCTGCTACCGATTGAATTATTTAGTAAGATCTCCGGACGTGATCACTGTGACGCCTTGTGTGTTGCGTTTTGTTCCGCAAAAGTTGACCGAACTTGATTATTCATTTTTATTCATTTTTATATATAGAAATAAGTAAAATTTTTCTGAATATAAATGAATAATCATTTAAAACATTTACACATACTTATGCCAAATTAATATATATTAATATAATATCTGCCATTTTTAATTTGGGATTTGTCTGTTTTTATGCGTTTTAATGATGAAAAACTTGCGTGTATATGTACCATAATATACATGCATTGCACAGATGTATTGTTCATTTTTATATGCGCATACATTATATAAACACAACAACCTAAATTTTTATGTGTTGTACCTGTTTTCCAGGTTAATGCTTTGCATATTTCTATACAAATATTTAATTCTTGTATCTATATAAAAATTTTATTCATACCATATTTTTAAAGTATATGTAAAAACTAAGACATTTCGCAACACAATTAAGGTATAAACAATTTTATTGAAGGAATTGATATATGCCAGTAAAATGGTGTATTTTTAATTTCTTTCAATAAAAACATTTGTGACGTAATGAAATAAACCAATATAAATTATCACTCTAAGCGGTGGATCACTCGGCTCATGGGTTGATGAAGAACGCAGCAAACTGTGCGTCATCGTGTGAAACTGCAGGACACATGAACATCGACATTTTGAACGCATATCGCAGTCATGCTGTTTTGTACTTTAATTAATTTTTATAGTGCTGCTTGGACTACATATGGTTGAGGGTTTGTAAGACTTTGCTAATTAAGTTGTTTTAAAATTTTTCGAAGTTTCAAGCATATGCATAAATTATTCATAATATTAATATATATATGGATGTAGTGAATGTGTGAGCGTAAATGTTGTTCGTGGCTGCCCGCAGGGATCTTTCTGTGGCCCATTCATTTGGAACCTCATGATGGACCCCTTGCTGGTGCAGCTTGAGCAGATGTGTAAATGTTGTGCGTATGCGGACGATCTGCTCATCTTGATTGAGGGTCGGTCGCGTCTTGAGATCGAGACGAATGCGGGTATGTGCTTGCGCACTGTGTATGAGTGGGGTGATGAAAGTGTTGGGGTCAGTCTTGCAATGGACAAGACAGTGTCAATGCTGCTCAAGGGCAGATTGGCAACTAGTCGGCCACCCATTGTCAGACTGAATGGAGTGAATGTGAGGTATGCGTCTGAGGTGAAATACCTCGGCATAACCTTCGGCGAGAGGATGTGTTTCAATCCTCATATCGCTGGTCTCAAGGCCCGGCTACTTGGTTTGGTGGGGCAAGTGCGTCGTATTTTGAGGTCTGACTGGGGCCTAAGCAGACATGCTGTCCGCACCCATCTATGAGGGTCTGTTGTTGCATGTGCAGCATATGGATCGTCTTGTATGGTGCAAGGCGGTCACGACTGTGGTCGGCAGAAAGAAAGTGCTGGCTGCCAGAGAGTGCTTCTGTTAGGTTGTTTGCCGCACTGTCTCTACGGAGGCAATGCAGGTACTGTTAGGAGTAGCCCCCCTTGACTTGGAGATCAGCCGTCGAGCCTTGATGTACAGGATCAAGAGGCGGCTGCCATTGCTGCAGAATGATTGGCTAGCGGGTAGGGATGTGGAGAGTTTAGGGCTTAGTGAATGCAAGAGATTGGTGAATGAGTGTGTTTTGTCTGACTGGCAAGTCAGATGGGACACTAGCGTGAATGGGCGTGTCACTCATCGGTTTATACGGGAGGTTACATTTGCTGGCAGCCGACCAGACTTTGGGTTCGGCCTGAGTCTTGGATTCCTGTTGACTGGTCACGGTTCCCTCAATGCATTCCTGCATTCGAGGAACCTTTATGACAGTCCAGAATGCCGTTGTGGCTCGGCTGCTGAGACATGGGGGCATGTTCTCTGTGAGTGCACAAGGTATGCAGATCTTCGAGATCTGAGGGGGATGGTTATAAGTGAGGTTAGTGGGCGGGTTTGACGTAAGTCAATCACTCTCCACTAGTGATAGGGTTAGAAGAATGAGTGAGTTTGCTAGAGCTGCATTTTCCAGGCGACGTTTGCAATTGCAGGAAGGAATTGTATGAATGATGATGGATGGTAGATGTGAGAATGTGGGGGTACGAATGTGGGGGTATTTCTGAATGGTAATTTTTGTTGAACATTGTGTTGTTGTTGGGGCTACCAACCCTTAACTGTTTTGGGGGTTTTAAATTGGAAGTGCCCTTCTGGTACGAGGCCTGACCAGAGGCTTTTAATCTGGTACCACGGGTAACCAGGAGCCCACGGAACTTGTTCCGTCCTGGTTAGTTGGTGTGGCCTTTCGGGGAGTATCGTGGTGGTTGTGGTATAACACCCAAATGCGGGTAGAGCATCGCTCGACGTGGAGTTGCGTCATACAACCGGGTTCCGTGACCCAGATTACGAAAGAGGCTTAGGTAATCCTCGTGCCAAACCAAGGTAGAAGTCACAACCAAACAGTCGTGCCTTTAATTGGTACCTGCGGATTGATGTTCCAAGGGGGCGGTGATTGACGCTTGAATTAATCCTATACTAGGAACCGTGAGATTAAGCCATCGCGGCAGGTGCTCACGTTAAGCCCACTGACTTTCATGTCCCTATCTACTCCAGTTCGTTTCAGACAGTTGTTGGGAACAGACGTGTTTATTTCATCGCTCGCTTCGCAAACAATTTAAAGATAACGGTGCTTTCAAGCAACGGTATCTTGTTTACATGTTGTGCGCTTATCAGCAATAAAGTTTTAATTGCTTTGTTTACGTCGTTGCTGCGTGAGCAACAGGCGTTCGTGTGTGTGTGTGAAACCGCCAGCTTCTACGTGTGTGTGTGTGTGGGTGTGCTATTTATATATTAAATAGATAAGCGCACACCTGCGGGCGATGCCGCCACGCAAAAAGAGGCCCGCTGATTAGGGGACTTTTGAAAATTGTGGGATGACGTCGGAAGATGAGGTGACCTTGTCGGGAGTCCGTCATCGAACAGCGGAGGTAAGGCGGAGGAGCAAGCAGCGCCTGAGGAAGGCAACTTCGGAAAGCGCTTGTCAGCTCAGTTGGTGCGCGTGAGGGGAGCGCTGTTCCCGCGGGAGCCGCAGATGGCTCGCCCGGAGCAGCGGGTGCAAGTGTGGAGGAGCGGGTTTTTGCCGTTCCTCATGCCGTGAGCGTTTTGAATGTGTCTGAAACCTGCCGTGGAGGGGCCATAGACAAGAGCGCGGCTTTTGAGGAAGCGGAAAGGAACAGCTGTCGAGCAGATAAAGGCGATAACGGGAGCTTTATTGCAGCTTGCACTAAAGGAGAGAGCCACGGGGTCGCTCATTTGCAAGTTAGTTGATTATATACAGGGCAGTATGAGCAGCTCCTGTTTCGCGCTTGTGGGCGCAGAATGAGCGGCTGCAGGGGCGCTTGGAGGCCGTTTGCGGGGGGTGCAGGCGTTTCGCATGAATTGCATGTTCCAGCCGGCCAAGCGCGGGCTCCGTCGGTGAACGCCGCCAGAGGGGGTCCCAGGTCGTCAGTGCCGTCTACCCCGGAGATGCCTCGGCCCAGTTGAGACATGGTCCTTGGTTGTGCGCAGCAAGCTGCTGGCAAAACCGCTAAGGACGTGGTTGAGCAGGTGGTGAACGAGGAGGTCCCTCTCTTGGTGTGCGGATACATGAGGTGAAACCTTTAAGGGATGGAGGTGCGTTAATTCGGACTCCATCGGTCGCCGAGTGTGAGAAAATTGTGGAAAAACACAAAGTTCAACGAGGTGGGATTGGAAGTGTGTGTGAATGATAAATTAGGGCCGAATGTTGTGGTTCAGGGCGTTCACTCGCAGATCACCCTGACGAGTTCATGGGTGACCTTTACGAGATGAACTTAAAGGACCAAAATGTCACTTGAAGCCTTTAAGAAAGGTGTCCGGATGACAAGTAAGCCATGGCGGCGGGAGGTAATGTAGCAGTTAATATCGTCCTCGAGGGTGCTGTGGTGGCCATGCAGTCCCTTTTAGAAATCGGACGCTGCTACATAAATGGTTTTTCGTTTAGAGTGAGAAGTTTTTGACCTGGTACCGGGATGCTACCGCTGCCTTGGCTTCGACATAAGGTGGCAGAGTGCAGAGCCAAAGAGGACGTTTGCCGTCGCTGCGGCCAGATGGGTCACCGCGTGGCTCAGTGCAGCAATGCACTGAATTGCCGCAATTGCTCCTTTAAGGGGAAGCCGTCGGGACATCTGATGATGTCTCTAGCCTGTCCCATATACGGGGCGATTGTTGCGATTGTAATCCGATTGAGATTGTTGTCACCACACTATTACGAGGAACAAAAGTGTTGGGGGTAATCGCTGGCGCACTTGTAGTGTGAATGGTCCCTTCATGGGCTCATTGTGCAGGAGGCGGCACGCAAGTTTCACTTAATGCATTAATGATTTGGTGGATGAGCAGGTCGTATGTGTGAATGGGTGGATAACTGGTGCAAATGATCGCATGATGAGAGGCACCGTAAGGTCAACCTTAAGCATGTGAAGTGGTGGACGAATCAGTTAAGCACCAAGCGGCGGATGGTCCGGTCTCTGCGGGAAGCGATTCCAAAGGGCCAGAGCTACCAATGCGGATGGTGCAGCCCAACTCGGATTGAATATAGTCGGTGTATGAATGAGTACAAGCAAATGCTTGTAAAGGTGAAAGAAGATGAATGGCGCTCTTTCCTGGAGCGCAATAAGGATGACACCTGGGGTCATGTTTATAAAATAGTTCGAGGTAGAGGCAGGGAAACGGATGTAAGTAGCCTCCGTGTTGGTAACGTTCAGTTAACGGCATGGAGGGATTGCATGAATGTCTTGTTGAATGAATTCTTCCCCAGAGCGGATCATCAGGACTCACCACCTAGTGTGGTTAGCCTGTTGATCCGCTTTGGATAGTGAGTTGGAGGTGGCTTTCTCGAGGTTAAAGTCGAGGAAGTCCCCTGGTATGGATGGATTCACTGGAGAAATGTGTAAAAGTGTCTGGAAGTCAATTCCAGAGTATATGAAAGCGATGTATGCGAAGTGTCTGAATGAGGGTTATTTCCCCAGTGAATGGAAGTGTGCGAGAGTGATAGTGCTCCTGAAGTCGCCTGACGGATCAGGAGCAATCCTAGATCTTTTCGGGGCATCAGTCTTCTTCCGGTTCTTGGAAAAGTTCTGGAAAGGATTATGGTAGAAAGGCTTCAGGAGAGAATGAGTGACCAAATGTCTGACAGGCAATTTGGTTTTAGGCAGGGCAGATGTGTTGAGGATGCGTGGAGGTATGTTAGTGACTCTGTTGAGGCTAGCAGCTCCACGTATGTCTTGGGCATCTTTGTTGATTTTAAAGGTGCTTTCGACTACCTGAGTTGGGCGAGTGTTTTGAGAAGGTTGGATGAATGCGGGTGCCGAGAATTAGCTCTCTGGAAGAGCTATTTCTCTGGCAGACGTGCGTGTGCTGTAGGGCGGTGTGAATGTGTGAGCGTAAATGTTGTTCGTGGCTGCCCGCAGGGATCTTTCTGTGGCCCATTCATTTGGAACCTCATGATGGACCCCTTGCTGGTGCAGCTTGAGCAGATGTGTAAATGTTGTGCGTATGCGGACGATCTGCTCATCTTGATTGAGGGTCGGTCGCGTCTTGCGATCGAGACGAATGCGGGGTATGTGCTTGCGCACTGTGTATGAGTGGGTGTGAAAGTGTTGGGGTCCAGTCTTGCAATGGAAAAAGACAGTGTCAATGCTGCTCAAGGGCAGATTGGCAGCTAGTCGGCCACCCATTGTCAGACTGAATGGAGTGTGAATGTGAGGTATGCGTCTGAGGTGAAATACCTCGGCATAACCTTCGGCGAGAGGATGTGTTTCACTCCTCATATCGCTGGTCTCAAGGCCCGGCTACTTGGTTTGGTGGGGCAAGTGCGTCGTATTTTGAGGTCTGACTGG
>NW_027212874.1:0-53056 GCF_030788295.1 Drosophila virilis | reverse complement strand
ACTGTCGTCACAATCCGCGCTGCGTGAAATGCGGCCAGGAGCATTTATCGCAACAATGTACTAAGCCTATCAATTTACCGGCAACTGTGCCAACTGCTCCAATCACACACGGCCAATTATAAGGGCTGCCAGTTATATCTTGACTTGCTGAAATCAAAACTAATATCAAATAAAACATTCGGAACGTTCAGTCAAGGCAGCAACTGCTACCGAGACAAAGCAATCCGAATATTCAGCGGCAGCAACGTCAACAGGCTCATATGCCACTGCAATTGCAATTGCCATTGCAAAAACAGCTGCCGACATTGCTGTCTTTGCCCAAGCCAACAAATAAAACAAAAAGCCAAAGCGCGCAAGCAAAAATCAAAACAACACAAGCGAGCACAAATGGAACGCGCGCTTGCGCAAAGGCAACGATCAAATGTTATCAAAGCCGCAAATATTCCCATCATTAATAATTACAACAATATCCCAATTAACAATGTTAATTCTGACCCCATTCCTGTTCATAACTCTATCAAACCGGCACCAAGCGCCAATCTTTCATCCTCAATAGCAGCAGTAACAACAACATCAACAGCAGCTGCAACGAGAAAATATATCAAGAAACTTCCGCAAATTTGGACCCGCGCCTAAGATGGCCCAAAACTCAAAACATCCAACAACAGCAACCGCAGCGTCAATTTGAACAGTTTGGTTCGATGATCAATCGTGATCAAACTGTTCTTATGCAGCGCCAACACCTAGATACACTTACGTCCACACGACATAATGCTGCCTCTGCTCACCACTTAAACCAGCACGAGCCTACGCCAATGCAAATCGATGCTGAGTTTCAGCAACAGCCACCACAACAACAACACATCATCAAACCCCTATTCTTCCTTCCACTGAGCATAACTCAACCACCCAACTATTGGTTAAGCTTGCCCAAAGGCAACAAGAACAACTAGACAAGTTGACTCGCTACATGAGTGATGTGCAGCAGAAAATGCAAGGAATTTTCCGACATGGAGACGACTCCACTCAAATAGCTGCTTCACCCTCATCCAGCTCCATCTAAGCTCTGAACAAATAACCTATCAACTAACTGAAAAGAAAGAAACTCCAACTTACCTCTTTCATAAACATCTTTCAAACCTACCTTTACTTACTTACCTTTCTACAACTTTCACTGATATAAAAGACCTAGCGTATGTGTGTTTGCCTGCATCGTTATTGTCATCCTTCGCAATTGCGCCCAACATCAGATGCACGCACTCGCTCACACTCAAACGCGTGCCCAATAAATATCCAGCACACACTTCCGTATCTGGCACACACTCACATAACCAATGCCCAGCAAACGTTGCCTCACCATCACAGAATTATATACTCGCACACAGACGCGCCAGCCCGCCTGCCGCCGGCCCATCCCATTGCCGCCTATTTGCATCCCCTCCAGTGCGCCACACAGACGCATAACGCCGCTACTATCATACACTTACACGCACACGCAACCACAAGACAACGCACTCAGCCCAAGTATAGCCCAGCTGATTGAACTTCACCATCATCATCCTCGCTACCGTCACCAGCAAAACATGTCAACCAGCGGCTGCAAAAACAACAATCAACATCAACATCAACAACAAGTGCTGCTGCACGAAGCTGGCAAACTATCTTCATTAGCAGCCGTTTAGCAACACCAGCAGCCGCCGCCGAATAGCAGCCCAGCAACAACATCAAAACCGCTTCATCTATAATCAATAAGATTCATTCACTAATTATATATATGTATGTATGTGCGTGCATGTATGTATATACATGCATGTATGCGCATATATGTACATACATGTATGTATATATATGTGCATTAATTACATATAATTTAAATACTCTCCTTAATACTTCTATATGTGGCAGATTGTAATACAGAGCCACTTAGGTTCCCGGATTGCTCAGCTAATGCCAATGTTTTCTACCAAGGAAACTGCCTTTTCGAGTGTGAGAGAATGGCACCGGCTCAGCAGTTTACTATTGCAATTGCACACATGTATATATAGTAACTTTCTCCATTGAAATATTTTCGAGGGATGCAGTCCTAAATTTAATAACAAAATATTTGATGAACTTTTTCAATTACCTGCCCCAATCTTATATAGAATCTCACTTGACGATCAAATGGCACGCCTCGATGATGTAACATTATCGCTGCTGCCAATTATAGTGTCCATTCATAACAAGTCGCCATGTAAACCTATCACACGGTGGCATTTACCTATCGCTGCACAATCGTCGCATATATATATATACTTGCAAGCGCACAAACTTGCTGGTGTATTTGTTTTCAGATATACGCACGAGCGCAAGCACACGCACTGTCATAACAAAATACCAACAAAAATCACAGACACTCACACACATGCGCAAAAGCTCGCCCATGCACATTGTGAGCGTGCCACCCTATCTTTTATCGTCTAGACTTTCAAAAAATAATTTCTAAAAATGCAAAGAATACACATGATCCCTCCAAAATGTTTCAATCCAAAACAAAAGATTTTCTCTCTCACACTCATAAACGCAAACAGCATAACTCCTGTCAATTACCTGCTGGCTTATGGTAAAAATTATTTACTGACGCCGCACAAACCCCAATTGTATTTATTTATTTATTTATTTATTATTTATTATTAATGGTCGACAAAACGAGTGTCTTCCTCATTATTCAAAAGGTTGTACAATATAAGTATATTCTAAAAGCCTAGTTAAAGGATACATTTTCTAAATAGCATCACCGACCGATGGAGGTGTTTTATTTGCCAGTCCGGCCAGCTGTGCCCCTTTTCACAGCTAATTTTGTCAGTGACGCTATTAGAGCCTACATCTAAGCAGAAGGTTGTAAGTAGGAAAAAAAGTGATCTCAAGTGAAATTAAAAATAATCTTAATTTGCTAAATTAATAAAGAAAATACATAAACAGGAAAAAAGAAGTAAGAAAATTGTTAATAAAGTAAAGCAATGTAAGTTAGATAAAGAGTGTTAAGTGGATAGGACAAAGAGAAAAGTATTGGGAAATCACCGACACGGTGGGGGAAAATTTTTCAGCCTGTCCGGCTAGCTATGTATTACGTCCACTCTTATTAAACCACAACTAATGTATACCATGTAACATCCAATACCTAGTATTTAATACAATTACAACAAAATTATTTTATAATTATTCTCACTAATCAAACAATGTACCTTACACACAATCAAATCGAATCAATTCAAAACATTTGTTTTATAGTCTTAAGACTTATCATAACCACAAAATACCCATATAACATATATCATCAAAAATGCACCAACATTTGTAACGTTTATCCATCTCTAGTGTAATATATATCAATAAATAAATTTCTGGTCTGGGAATTGGAGATTGAGCGCATTCATGTTCCCAATTGGAGACGGCCGCCTGGGCGAGTGAGTGAGCGGCCATTGAGTTGGAGTCGGAGTCTGAATCTGGAGTCGGAACCGGAGTTGGAAACTGGAGTGGAGTGTCTTGATGTCTCGATGTCTTGCTGCCTAGCTGTCTCGCTGCCTTGCTGTCTCGCTGCCTTGCTGCCTTGCTGCCCTGCTGTCTCGCTGCCTTGCTGTCCCTCTTCCTTGCTGTCTCGCTGCCTCTCCTGCTCGCTCGTTCGCTCGCTCGCCTGCCTACCCGCTCCTGGCAACCTGCCGTTCGATCCCCGATTCCCATTCGCATGAAGACACTTACCCAGAACAGACGTGTTCCTCTTAGCCGGTCGACTGAAAATTGAAAACTGAAAAATTGAAAAACTGAAAATCGTGAAAGATAAAGTAAAAATTTAAACTAAATTATACTTTGAGACTCCGAGAAACGTGAAATAGTGAAATTGTGAAATAGCAATCAACGGAACAGTGAAATGGTGTGGACAGTGGAACTGAGAGGATAGTGGTCGAGAAAAGATAGAGGGAAAGGAATTGTACACGTGTACTTTTCTGTGCATTTGTGTGTGTGCAACACTTAGCGCATACATACTGCCATACGCGTGTGCATACGTATGTCTCTGTGTGTGTGCAGCCTCTAGCACATTCCTTTCTTCTTTCTCTTCCTTTGTTTTCTTTATGCCGTATGTATGCATGCACATGTCTATACGCTTGTTAATTTAACAAACTTGTATACACATACGTACGTACGTGCACATATGTGCGGCTGAGCTCTCTGTTTTCGCTACTTTCTGCCGCTAACCCGTGCCAAAACGTCACTGTCAATTGACAATTAACTCGCACCTAACCTATAATCCTAACTTACTAAACAACGACTAACTATAACATAACCTAACAACATCAAACAATAAATGCTGTGTGCTCAACTATAAGCAAATTACTCCGTCATCACACACATATATGTATATTCATATGTAGATGTATATATACATATATATCCAATTGCCTGTATACGGACAAACTTCTACATATACATACACACACACACACAACAAAAGAGCAATTTCCTTATAACAACTGTCAAAAATCACACACACATAACTACATTGACACAAAAGCACAAATACAACTAAACAAAAACAAAAAAGGACACACAAGGTACTCAATTACTTTCCATACATATAAACATCTCTTTACCCTCAATTGCCATAACCTAACAGCTCACCTAACACAATAAACCAATAAGTCATCATATGCATGTGTATGCATGCATATGCCGTCCAGATTAGCCATAATACAGTTGCCGTCACGCAACTAGCTCTATAGCGAGCTCCACATACATTCGCACTCTTATACATATACGCTTACCCTTACACACACACTCACAATCACACATTTACGTATATACTCATCATCTCTACTCAAAACTGAAAAAACACATACTAAACAAACTTTACAAAGAAATTACACTCATTTATATAACCACACATATACACATACGCTTGCACATCAGTTCCACTTACCTAATATGCATATGCATGTTTATATGTATGCACATGCGTACATGTAATCTTGGCCACGTCACAATTTGACAATCACTTAACATCTAGCGGTCTCTCAAAGTGACACTTCTCCTCCGCTCCCCCCTCTCCGCCTTGCCCACTGGAGCAAGTGAGAAAGAGAGAGCGCACAATAGCGCAGCTGCAACACTGCACGACAACAACACAACAAACGCAAGCAAGCCGTTTCAGGCAATCGCAGACACAATAATAAATTCGACAGAAACTTTCACATATCCAGGACACGGTCCTTGTTCAATATGTGCTTCGAGCTAGCTTTCCCTTTTGCCTGATACCTCATTGTCCTCTATCCCGGACAACAACCAACACAACAAGGCGACCTGCCACACACACAGACACTCATTGTCACAGCTCGCCTCTTTTCCCCCCATCGTTCATAAACTTTTATCATTACCATAACACATACACTAATCCTTATATTATAATTATTCTAAATTGCACAATTATTATCATAACTTACATAACGAAAAAAAAATATATATAAAAACAAAAATATACAAAAAAAAAAAAAACAATTAAAATAATAATAACAATAACTTGGCGGTTCATCGCCACCTAACAACTATTAATACCAATAATAAAAGCTAGAAGAAATAATAACAAACAAAGTCCTTTCACAATTCAGGCGTTTCGCCGTCACTCCTATCAACAACAATAATAACACCAAACATTAACAAATACCTACCTATATTTACCTGTGTGCCGCCATTATTTATCACCTTCTTGTCAACACACAGAACTAGAACCAACAATAATACATATCCAGATAAATTACTATTATCTAAGCTTTGGCGCAACACCATTAAAACACATTTACATCTCCAATTCACTTGCTTTGCCGTCGGCAAATACACTCAATTAAATAGCAAACAAAATCTTTGTGCCTTGTGTACAAGCCGTCAAAAAAAAAAAAAAAAAATATTAAAAAATCTGCAAAAAGCAATAGCAAAAACCTATCCAACCGACCTCAAGCAGTATCTTTATCTGGGCTTGCCGTCGCCAATCAATAATTAATAATATTATCTACGCACTTAAACATCTATCATACATTCGTATTGCTAATTTTATCAACCCTTTTACTGTGCCGTGCCATCGACTTACTTCATCTTCCATCAATCTAGAACTTCCCATATTTCGACGTGCCGTCCCCAATACCCACCTTGTAAACTACTTAAATCTGATGTGTCGCCATCTAAACAATAAATGGGGCGTGCCACCATAATCTACACCATTACTATTTCAATCTCAACTTCTAACAAATCAGCGTGTCGTTCACAACATCCAACTACGCCACCCGACACTTAAATGATACACATCTAATACAAATCTGCACCTATAAATTAAAACACAAATCAAAAAGTTGTCTCAAATATATCAATACCCACTCTCTCCCTCGTACTAATAAACCAACCTCTCTCTTCTTTACACAATTGACCATACACAATTGTCCGCCCAATAAACAACGGCCCAACATTACTCCCCACAATGATTGGCCTCCACATTGGCATTTGGAACGCCAACGGTCTGTCACGGAAAGTAGAGGAACTCAAGCATTTTATTACGCGTCACAACGTAGACATAATGCTCGTCTGTGAAACTCGTTTCGGCCACAACTCCCATATTCAAATTCCCGAGTTCACAATCATTACGGCAAACTCCCCCCAATCACATCTATATGTTGGCGGCGTTGCCATTATAATTTCAAATCGCATCCAATGTCAAGTCTTACCGGGGATATCTCTTCCGCACCTACATTGTGCCATTGTGCGTCTGCGCACAGATTTGGGCGGCATCAACATTGCATCTTGCTATTGGCCCCCCAATCACGCATTGTGTGCGAACGATTATACCCGACTGTTTGAGCTACCGGGTGCCAATTTTCTGATTGGAGGCGACTGGAATGCAAAACATAGACTTCGGGGCAACATGAGATGCTGTTCGCGTGGTACAATACTTGCAAACATTCTGACGAACTCCAACCAGTTCAATGTTCTCACCACGGCCGAACCAACACACTTCCCCTCAAACGGCACATACCGTCCAAGCGTGCTCGACTTTGGCGTCTATGCTGGTATAGCAAGTCATAGATTTGCAATAAGTCGAGTAACAGAGCTCCACAGCGACCATCTGCCTTTGTTGGTTCAATTTAGAATTGCCGTTAATGGCCTAAACTCCCTATTAAATGCCAACCAGGCTCAGCAAACCTGCCCTCCCTGTCAAAATCGCCGCCGCCTGCTCACCGATCGCTCAAATTTGTCTGTCTTTCACCAACACTTAGATTCATCTATAAATCTGAATATTGAGATCGGCTCCACAAAAGATATCGACGATATGCTCGAGAACTTTGTACAAAAGCTACATATTGCAGCTAAAGCATCCAACTCTCGTTCAGCTATAGCATCCAATATGCCTGCACAACATCGGAATAGTTTACATCCCTCAAACAATATTAACAATAACAACATCAATAATGACAATCGCGGCAACCCTGCACAACCTCCAGCAACTCTTCCCCCGTCTGCTTTTATCAGATCCAACGTACATATATCACTGTTACGCCTTAAGCGTCGACTCCGCAAACGCTGGCTACGCACACGTCATTATGATCACTGGTTGCAATGGCAACGAGTTAGCCGACAATTGACCCACCAACTTGAAATACAGCGCCGTGCTTATGTCGATTTTGTGCTGAGCAATGCTGACCCCCAAAAGAAGGGTGCCTTTCACCTATGGCAAGCCACGAAAAACTTAAAAAGACAGCCACATGCCCAACCCAGCGTACAAAATCCTAACGGGCACTGGTGTCAATCTGCTGAGGAACAGGTTGAAGCATTTGCCGATGAACTTCAGGAACGTTTCACCCCGTTCGATTTTGCTCCATTAGAACATTGTGAGCGTGTGAGGCGATTTCTAAATCTTCAAGTCAATCCAAATGATATTAACACAAACCCCAACAACTCCCTACATCTCACACCATCATCAAACATACGCCACGTTACGCCATGCGAACTGAATTCCTACATCCAATTACAGATACGTAAAGCTCCTGGTCTCGATCAATTAGACAACTATCTGATTAAATCTTTACCTCAAAAAGCTAGGCTATTCATGCTGCTCCTCTTCAACAGTATGCTACGACTGAAATACTTCCCAACTCAATGGAAATGCGAATGATATTGAAGGGCGGCTCCAGATCTGCCACCGAACTCAACTCATACCGGCCAATAAGCTTATTGTCCACAATCTCGAAATTATACGAGAAAGTGATATATGAGCGACTAAACGATGAATTACAATCTCCCATGGAGAGTGAATTCAATCTGGACTGTGCTATGATTATCCCTAACCATCAATTTGGCTTCCGGGCGGGCCATAGCACCATCCAACAAGTACATCGGCTTGCCGAGCATATTAATAAATCATTTGAGAGAGGTCACTGCACATCGGGAGTATTTCTTGACTTGCAGCAAGCGTTTGACCGTGTCTGGCACGATGGCCTACTCTTCAAGCTACGCACTCACACGAGCGAGCCGCTCTTTCATCTACTCAAATCCTTCCTATCCAACCGCAGCTTCTGTGTGATAAGCACAAACCCGGCAGCGAATTGCTACAATGGTGCTAACACCTGCGGATCATCAGTACGGCCAATGTTGGCCGGTGTGCCGCAAGGCAGTGTACTATCACCACTGTTATTCAACATATTCGTATCTGATATGCCATGCATTGCTGCACATCTCCAGCAGACACAACAATTGCCATCCGCTCGCTCAATTGCCAGCTTCTATGGTCTGACAGCAACCTATGCAGATGACACAGCTTTTCTATGCAGTGCCATCAATGCGGTGGTAGCCACTACCATTCTACAGGGCCATCTACACCGATTTGTTAAATGGACAAATAATTGGAACATTCAGGTCAACGATAGCAAATCGGTGCACATTCTGTTCACACTACGACGCCAGTTTTCCAACGCCGGTGATCTTACCACTCAATTAACAATTAATATCAATATAATACCGACCAAGAACCATGTAAAATATCTCGGTCTGTATTTGGATAATAAACTCAATTGGGCACGCCATGCTCGTATCACTGCACAAGTTGTACGCAGAAAATTGTTCAAGTACAAATGGCTTATATCTGCTAGCCAATCCAAATTATCATTAAAAAATAAAATTCTCATTTACAGACAAATCATAGCTCCCATCTGGCACTATGGCATCGAGCTATACGGCTGTGCTGCCGACACACGTTTGCGTCGCCTGCAATCAGTACAGTCGAGAGCTCTTCGCCTTATTAGTGGTGCACCATTCTTTGTTACTAATCGTATGCTGCACCACGACATGAAAATGCCTTCAATATGGGATGAACTTAACTTAAATGCCAATCGACATAACGACCGACTTGAGAGACATACAAACCAACTAGCAAGCAAGCTACTACTCTCAGGCGGCAACAGAGCACAACGCCGTCTCAGACATATCTGGCCAGGTGTCGAATTAATCCAACGCCAAGCCCCAGCAAACCTTTTCTAGAACTACCGAAAAAATACTCACTCATATTACAACTAACACATCATATAGTGTGCTTTAATCATATAACTCTTTCAAATCTTTTCCGAAAACTCATAAACAGATCATCTAGAAAATCCTCACCCATTAGAATGAATAAATCTGGAATGCAAACATTAAGCTTCGAGGCCAACGCTCACGACAACAACGGCAGACTCACTAACACTCGGCAATCACATCGGCCAAATCACTGCAGCAACCATTGCCTGCTCGCCATAGCCCAAAAAATTTAGCAATCAACAAGCAACTTTATCGGCAGCAGCAGCAATCAACAACAACATCAGCTCTAATCAATGCCAATATCCATGCACATGCATGTGTACGTATGTGTGTGCATGTGTGTATATACATGCATGTACATACATGTATGTATATATATGTGCATTAATTACATATAATTTAAATACTCTCCTTAATACTTCTATATGTGGCAGATTGCAATACAAGAGCCACTTAGGTTCCCGGATTGCTCAGCTAATGCCAATGTTTTCTACCAAGGAAACTGCCTTTTCGAGTGTGAGAGAATGGCACCGGCACAGCAATCTTACTATTGCAATTGCACACATGTATATATAGTAACTTTCTCCATTGAAATATTTTCGAGGGATCCAGTCTTAAATTTAATAACATAATATTTGATGAACTTTTTCAATTACCTGCCCCAATCTTATATAGAATCTCACTTGACGATCAAATGGCACGCCTCGATGATGTAACATTATCGCTGCTGCCAATTATAGTGTCCATATCATAACAAGTCGCCATGTAATCCTATCACACGGTGGCAATTTACCTATCGCTGCACACTCGTCGCAATTATATATTCACACATACATATATATGTACTTGCAAGCGCACAAACTTGCTGGTATGTATTTGTTGTCAGATATACGCACGAGCGCAAGCACACGCACTGTCATAACAAAATACCAACAAAATCACAGACACTCACACACATGCGCAAAAGCTTGCCCATGCACATTGTGAGCGTGCCACCCTATCTTTTATCGTCTAGACTTTCAAAAAACAATTTCTAAAAATGCAAAGAATACACATCATCCCTCCAAAATGTTTCAATCTAAAATAAAAGATTTTCTCTCTCATACTCATAAACGCACAAATAGCATAACTCCTGTCAATTACCTGCTGGCTTATGGTAAAATATAAAAGCAGATGGCACAATATAAAAGACTCATTGCACAGCTAGAGTCTGGCAGCTCTAGTGATGCGCAAACACAGTTAACAAATGCACGAAATATAGCTGGACATGCCAACTATAATCACAATATCTATAACAGCAACATTAATAATATTAAGAAAAATAAAAACGAAGGACACTCTTCAAGTGACCTTTTTATTGATATTGAGGGTATCGATAGTGGACCATCTACGTCAACAGCAGCTAATCTACTGATGATTTCTGCATCGCGAAAGATAGTCAACACACCAGCTCCACCTGCTACAGCCGTTGCTCCCCCTTTTTTAACAACAGCAACGGCAACAACAACAACAACAACAGAAACTCCATCGTTCCCATCATACGCAGCCGCACTGGCTCACAATAATGCTGCTCCCTTGGCACAAATCACAATTATTCGCAGCGGAACCAGCAGCAGCCCCACCAGCAGCAACAACGATGATTGCAACAATAGCAATTTGCCCATATCTGGCGAAAAGCTGTTCCATAAGCAACAACTCATATCAACTAAAGCTGTTAGTCAGACTCGGCGGAAGACTGCACGCATCCTAAACCGAAAAATCTCAGCCAAATCCCGTCTGACGCAACAATATACACCTAGTAATGCACGACTAGCATCAAATCGATTCAGTCTTCTATCCGAATCCGATCTAGATGCGTCCGACCATCAGCTACAACCAAAATCGTAATCGCCGCCTAAACAGCGACAAGCGAACGCTATGATCAATAGCCTCGCTTCTGCTGTACAATCAGCTCTGACAGCATGTCCACCATCCTCACCAATGTTAGCTCCCACAACAACAACCTCAACTCACAACGCACCGACGGCTCAAACAGCAGCAATAGCAGCTACCCCAAAAACAGCTTCAATTCCGACTGCTTCAACAACAATCCCCTTTTACAATGCTGTCACCAACGCTCCCCCCAATATTGTGACTAACTTCCATTCTGCCCCCATCCAACAACAACACGAGCAACATACAAACTTTAATCCTATTCCAAAACAGTTCAAGCCCCCACAAATATGCGTTCAACATAATGAATCCAATTGGAATGGCATTGATTCGTTAGTGGCCAAATTAAACGGGCACAATCCACCCATAGTCGACTACGGCCTAAAATTGGGTGGCCCTGGCATCCTACGAATCATACACAAATCGACTCAAACACACGAACATATCATACATATCCTTGAAACTGACAGCTCCATTAACTTCAATACTTACCAGAAACGTGATGAACGCTCAATTCGGGTTGTCGTACGAGGCATTCACGCCTCCATTAGCACGACCAAAATTCGAAATGAGCTATCCAATATGGGCTACATAATACGTAATGTATATAACCCTGTTTATCAGAATCGCAGTAATCCCGGTCATCACTGCCCGAATCTATTCTTTATTGAATTAGCTCATAATTCAATAAAGAATCCAACAACAATTTTCAACGTCCAAGAATTATGCAAATTCTTATTCCGTTTTGAGTGGCCAAAAACCGACGACAGGAAACTGCCTCAATGCCACCGCTGCCAACGATGCAATCACACGGCGCGCTACTGTCGTCACAATCCGCGCTGCGTGAAATGCGGCCAGGAGCATTTATCGCAACAATGTACTAAGCCTATCAATTTACCGGCAAACTGTGCCAACTGCTCCCAATCACACACGGCCAATTATAAGGGCTGCCCCTTATATCTTGACTTGCTGAAATCAAAACTAATATCAAATACAAACATTCGGAACGTTCAGTCAAGGCAGCAACTGCTACCGAGACAAAGCAATCCGAATATTCAGCGGCAGCAAAGGCGACAAATACGCTCGCAGCAACGTCAACAGGCTCATATGCCACTGCAATTGCAATTGCCATTGCAACAACAGCTGCCGACATTGCTGTCTTTGCCCAAGCCAACAAATAAAAAACAAAAAGCCAAAGCGCGCAAGCAAAAATCAAAACAACACAAGCGAGCACAAATGGAACGTGCGCTTGCGCAATGGCAACGATCAAATGTTATCAAAGCCGCAAATATTCCCATCATTAATAATTACAACAATATCCCAATTAACAATGTTAATTCTAACACCATTCCTGTTCATAACTCTATCAAACCGGCACCAAGCGCCAATCTTTCATCCTCAATAGCAGCAGTAACAACAACATCAACAGCAGCTGCAACGAGAAATATATCAAGAACTTCCGCAAATTTGGACCCGCGCCTAAGATGGCCCAAAACTCAAAACATCCAACAACAGCAACAGCAGCGTCAAATTGATCAGTTTGGTTCGATGATCAATCGTGATCAAACTGTTCTTATGCAGCGCCAACACCTAGATACACTTACGTCCACACGACATAATGCTGCCTCTGCTCACCACTTGAACCAGCACGAGCCTACGCCAATGCAAATCGATGCTGAGTTTCAGCAACAGCCACCACAACAACAACATCATCAAACCCCTGTTCTTCCTTCCACTGAGCATAACTCAACCACCCAACTATTGGTTAAGCTTGCCAAAAGGCAACAAGAACAACTAGACAAGTTGACTCGCTACATGAGTGATGTGCAGCAGAAAATGCAAGGAATTTTCCGACATGGAGACGACTCCACTCAAATAGCAGCTTCACCCTCATCCAGCTACATCTAAGGCTCTGAACAAATAACCTATCAACTAACTGAAAAGAAAAGAAACTCCAACTTACCTCTTTCATAAACATCTTTCAAACCTACCTTTACTTACTTACCTTTCTACAACTTTCACTGATATAAAACACCTATGCGTATGTGTGTTTGCCTGCATCGCTTATAGTCATCCTTCGCAATTGCGCCCAACATCAGATGCACGCACTCGCTCACACTCAAACGCGTGCCCAAATAAATATCCAGCACACACTTCCGTATGCTGGCACACACTCACATAACCAATGCCCAGCAAACGTTGCCTCACCATCACAGAATTATATACTTGCACACAGACGCGCCAGCCCGCCTGCCGCCGTCCCATCCCATTGCCGCCTATTTGCATCCCCTCCAGTGCGCACACAGACGCATAACGCCGCTACTATCATACACTTACACGCACGCGCAACCACAAAGACAACGCACTCAACCCAAGTATAGCCCAGCTGATTGAACTTCACCATCATCCTCCTCGCTACCGTCACCAGCAAAACATGTCAACCAGCGGCTGCAAAAACAACAATCAACATCAACAACAAAGTGCTGCTGCACGAAGCTGGCAACTATCTTCATTAGCAGCCGTTTAGCAACACCAGCAGCCGCCGCCGAATAGCAGCCCCAGCAACAACATCAAAAACCGCTACATCTATAATCAATAAAATTCATTCACTACTCATATATATGTATGTATGTGCGTGCATGTATGTATATACATGCATGTATGCGCATATATGTACATACATGTATGTATATATATGTGCATTAATTACATATAATTTAAATACTCTCCTTAATACTTCTATATGTGGCAGATTGTAATACAAGAGCCACTTAGGTTCCCGCATTGCTCAGCTAATGCCAATGTTTTCTACCAAGGAAACTGCCTTTTCGAGTGTGAGAGAATGGCACCGGCTCAGCAGTCTTACTATTGCAATTGCACATGTATATATAGTAACTTTCTCCATTGAAATATTTTCGAGGGATCCAGTCCTAAATTTAATAACAAAATATTTGATGAACTTTTTCAATTACCTGCCCCAATCTTATATAGAATCTCACTTGACGATCAAATGGCACGCCTCGATGATGTAACACTATCGCTGCTGCCAATTATAGTGTCCATATCATAACAAGTCGCCATGTAATCCTATCACACGGTGGCAATTTACCTATCGCTGCACACTCGTCGCAATTATATATTCACACAGACATATATATGTACTTGCAAGCGCACAAACTTGTTGGTATGTATTTGTTGTCAGATATACGCACGAGCGCAAGCACACGCACTGTCATAACAAAATACCAACAAAATCACAGACACTCACACACATGCGCAAAAGCTTGCCCATGCACATTGTGAGCGTGCCACCCTATCTTTTATCGTCTAGACTTTCACAACATAATTACTACAAATGCAAAGAATACACATGATCTCTCCAAAATGTTTCAATCCAAAACAAAAGATTTTCTCTCTCATACTCATAAACGCACAAACAGCATAACTTCTGTCAATTACCTGCTGGCTTATGGTAAAAATTATTTACTGACGCCGCACAAACCCCAATTGTATATTACATCCACTCTTATCAAACCACAACTAATGTATACCATGTAACATCCAATACCTAGTATTTAATACAATTACAACAAATTATTTTATAATTATTCTCACTAATCACTCAATGTACCTTACACACAATCAAATCGAATCAAATTCAAAACATTTGTTTTATAGTCTTAAGACTTAATCATAACTACAAAATACCCACAAACATATATCATCAAAAATGCACCAACATTTGTAACGTTTATCCATCTCTAATGTAATATATATCAATAAATAAATTTCTGGTCTGGGAATTGGAGATTGAGCGCATTCACGTTCCCAATTGGAGTCGGCCGCCTGGGCGAGTGAGTGAGCGGCCATTGAGTTGGAGTCGGAGTCTGAATCTGGAGTCGGAACCGGAGTTGGAACTGGAGTGGAGAGTCTCGATGTCTCGATGTCCTGCTGCCTAGCTGTCTCGCTGCCTTGCTGCCTTGCTGTCTTGCTGCCTTGCTGCCTCGCTGCCTTGCTGCCTCGATGTCTCGCTGCCTTGCTGCCCTGCTGTCTCGCTGCCTTGCTCTCCCGCTTCCTTGCTGTCTCGCTGCCTCTCCTGCTCGCTCATTCGCTCGCTCGCCTGCCTGCCCGCTCCTGGCAACCTGCCGTTCGATCCCCGATTCCCATTCGCATGAAGACACTTACCCAGAACAGACGTGTTCCTCTTAGACGGTCGACTGAAAATTGAAAACTGAAAAATTGAAAAACTGAAAATCGTGAAAGATAAAGTAAAAATTTAAACTAAATTATACTTTGAGACTCCGAGAAACGTGAAATAGTGAAATTGTGAAATAGCAATCAACGGAACAGTGAAATGGTGTGGACAGTGGAACTGAGAGGATAGTGGTCGAGAAAAGATAGAGGGAAAGGAATTGTACACGTGTACTTTTCTGTGCATTTGTGTGTGTGCAACACTTAGCGCATACATACTGCATACGCGTGTGCATACGTATGTCTCTGTGTGTGTGCAGCCTCTAGCACATTCCTTTCTTCTTTCTCTTCCTTTGTTCTTTCATGCCGCATGTATGCATGCACATGTCTATACGCTTGTTAATTTAACAAACTTGTATACACATACGTACGTACGTGCACATATGTGCGGCTGAGCTCTCTGTTTTCGCTACTTTCTGCCGCTAACCCGTGCCAAAACGTCACTGTCAATTGACAAATTACTCGCACCTATAATCCTAACTTACTAAACAACGACTAAATATAACATAACCTAACAACATCAAACAATAAATGCTGTGTGCTCAACTATAAGCAAATTACTCCGTCATCACACACATATATGTATATTCATATGTAGATGTATATATACATATATATATCCAATTGCCTGTATACGGACAAACTTCTACATATACATACACACATACACACACACAACAAATGAGCAATTTCCTTATAACAACTGTCAAAAATCACACACACATAACTACATTGACACAAAAGCACAAATATACAACTAAACAAAAACAAAAAAGGACACACAAGGTACTCAATTACTTTTCCATACATATATACATCTCTTTCCCCGTCAATTGCCATAACCTAACAGCTCACCTAACACAATAAACCAATAAGTCATCATATGCATGTGTATGCATGCATATGCCGTCCAGATTAGCCATAATACAGTTGCCGTCACGCAACTAGCTCTATAGCGAGCTCCACATACATGCGCACTCTTATACATATACGCTTACACACACACTCACAATCACACATTAACGTATATACTCATCATCTCTACTCAAAACTGAAAAACACATACTACACAAACTTTACAAAGAAATTACACTCATTTATATAACCACACATATACACATACGCTTGCACATCAGTTCCACTTACCTAATATGCATATGCATGTTTATATGTATGCACATGCTTATATGTAATCTTGGTCACGTCACAATTAGACAATCACTTAACATCTAGCGGTCTCTCAAAGTCACACTTCTCCTCCGATCCCCCCCTCTCCGCCTTGCCCACTGGCACACTTTGAGCACGGAGCAAGTGAGAAAGAGAGAGCGCACAATAGCGCAGCTGCAACACTGCACAACAACAACAACAAACGCAAACAAGCCGTTCAGGCAATCGTAGACACAATAATCAATTCGACAGAAACTTTCACATGTCCAGGATACGCTTCTTGTTCAGTGTGTGCTTCGAGCTAGCTTTCCCTTCTGCCTGATACCTCATTGTCCTCTATCCCGGACAACAACCAACACAACAAGGCGACCTGCCACACACACAGACACTCATTGTCACAGCTCGCCTCTTTTCCCCCCATCTTTCATAACCTTTTATCATTACCATAACACATACACTAATCCTTATATTATAATTATTTTAAATTGCACAATTATTATCATAACTTACATAACGAAAATAAATATATATAAAAACAAAAATATACAAAATGATGCGCAAACACAGTTAACAAATGCACGAAATATAGCTGGACATGCCAACTATAATCACAATATCTATAACAGCAACATTAATAATATTAAGAAAAATAAAAACGAAGGACACTCTTCAAGTGACCTTTTTATTGATATTGAGGGTATCGATAGTGGACCATCTACGTCAACAGCAGCTAATCTACTGATGATTTCTGCATCGCGAAAGATAGTCAACACACCAGCTCCACCTGCTACAGCCGTTGCTCCCCCTTTTTTAACAACAGCAACGGCAACAACAACAACAACAACAGAAACTCCATCGTTCCCATCATACGCAGCCGCACTGGCTCACAATAATGCTGCTCCCTTGGCACAAATCACAATTATTCGCAACGGAACCAGCAGCAGCCCCACCAGCAGCAACAACGATGATTGCAACAATAGCAATTTGCCCATATCTGGCGAAAAGCTGTTCCATAAGCAACAACTCATATCAACTAAAGCTGTTAGTCAGACTCGGCGGAAGACTGCACGCATCCTAAACCGAAAAATCTCAGCCAAATCCCGTCTGACGCAACAATATACATCTAGCAATGCACGACTAGCATCAAATCGATTCAGTCTTCTATCCGAATCCGATCTAGATGCGTCCGACCATCAGCTACAACCAAAATCGTAATCGCCGCCTAAACAGCGACAAGCGAACGCTATGATCAATAGCCTCGCTTCTGCTGTACAATCAGCTCTGACAGCATGTCCACCATCCTCACCAGTTAGCTCCCACAACAACAACCTCAACTCACAACGCACCGACGGCTCAAACAGCAGCAATAGCAGCTACCCCAAAAACAGCTTCAATTCCGGCTTCTTCAACAACAATCCCCTTTTACAATGCTGTCACCAACGCTCCCCCCAATATTGTGACTAACTTCCTTTCTGCCCCCATCCAACAACAACACGAGCAACATACAAACTTTAATCCTATTCCAAAACAGTTCAAGCCCCCACAAATATGCGTTCAACATAATGAATCCAATTGGAGTGGCATTGATTCGTTAGTGGCCAACTTAAACGGGCACAATCCACCCATAGTCGACTACGGCCTAAAATTGGGTGGCCCTGGCATCCTACGAATCATACCCAAATCGACTCAAACACACGAACATATCCTTGAAACTGACAGCTCCATTAACTTTAATACTTACCAGAAACGTGATGAACGCTCAATTCGGGTTGTCGTACGAGGCATTCACGCCTCCATTAGCACGACCAAAATTCGAAATGAGCTATCCGATATGGGCTACATAATACGTAATGTATATAACCCTGTTTATCGGAATCGCAGTAATCCCGGTCATCACCGCCCGAATCTATTCTTTATTGAATTAGCTCATAATTCAACAACAATTTTCAACGTCCAAGAATTATGCAAATTCTTAGTCCGTTTTGAGTGGCCAAAAACCGACGACAGGAAACTGCCTCAATGCCACCGCTGCCAACGATACAATCACACGGCGCGCTACTGTCGTCACAATCCGCGCTGCGTGAAATGCGGCCAGGAGCATTTATCGCAACAATGTACTAAGCCTATCAATTTACCGGCAAACTGTGCCAACTGCTCCCAATCACACACGGCCAATTATAAGGGCTGCCCCTTATATCTTGACTTGCTGAAATCAAAACTAATATCAAATACAAACATTCGGAACGTTCAGTCAAGGCAGCAACTGCGACCGAGACAAAGCAATCCGAATATTCAGCGGCAGCAAAGGCGACAAATACGCTCGCAGCAACGTCAACAGACTCATATGCCACTGCAATTGCAATTGCCATTGCAACAACAGCTGCCGACATTGCCGTCTTTGCATTCTACGAATCATACCCAAATCGACTCAAACACACGAACATATCATACATATCCTTGAAACTGACAGCTCCATTAACTTCAATACTTACCAGAAACGTGATGAACGCTCAATTCGGGTTGTCGTACGAGGCATTCACGCCTCCATTAGCACGACCAAAATTCGAAATGAGCTATCCAATATGGGCTACATAATACGTAATGTATATAACCCTGTTTATCAGAATCGCAGTAATCCCGGTCATCTCTGCCCGAATCTATTCTTTATTGAATTAGCTCATAATTCAATAAAGAATCCAACAACAATTTTCAACGTCCAAGAATTATGCAAATTCTTAGTCCGTTTTGAGTGGCCAAAAACCGACGACAGGAAACTGCCTCAATGCCACCGCTGCCAACGATACAATCACACGGCACGCTACTGTCGTCACAATCCGCGCTGCGTGAAATGCGGCCAGGAGCATTTATCGCAACAATGTACTAAGCCTATCAATTTACCGGCAAACTGTGCCAACTGCTCCCAATCACACACGGCCAATTATAAGGGCTGCCCCTTATATCTTGACTTGCTGAAATCAAAACTAATATCAAATACAAACATTCGGAACGTTCAGTCAAGGCAGCAACTGTTACCGAGACAAAGCAATCCGAATATTCAGCGGCAGCAAAGGCGACAAATACGCTCGCAGCAACGTCAACAGGCTCATATGCCACTGCAATTGCAATTGCCATTGCAACAACAGCTGCCGACATTGCTGTCTTTGCCCAAGCCAACAAATAAAAAACAAAAAGCCAAAGCGCGCAAGCAAAAATCAAAACAACACAAGCGAGCACAAATGGAACGTGCGCTTCCGCAAAGGCAACGATCAAATGTTATCAAAGCCGCAAATATTCCCATCATTAATAATTACAACAATATCCCAATTAACAATGTTAATTCTGACACCATTCCTGTTCATAACTCTATCAAACCGGCACCAAGCGCCAATCTTTCATCCTCAATAGCAGCAGTAACAACAACATCAACAGCAGCTGCAACGAGAAATATATCAAGAACTTCCGCAAATTTGGACCCGCGCCTAAGATGGCCAAAAACTCAAAACATCCAACAACTGGAACAGCAGCGTCAAATTGAACAGTTTGGTTCGATGATCAATCGTGATCAAACTGTTCTTATGCAGCGCCAACACCTAGATACACTTACGTCCACACGACATAATGCTGCCTCTGCTCACCACTTGAACCAGCACGAGCCTACGCCAATGCAAATCGATGCTGAGTTTCAGCAACAGCCACCACAACAACAACATCATCAAACCCCTGTTCTTCCTTCCACTGAGCATAACTCAACCACCCAACTATTGGTTAAGCTTGCCAAAAGGCAACAAGAACAACTAGACAAGTTGACTCGCTACATGAGTGATGTGCAGCAGAAAATGCAAGGCATTTTCCGACATGGAGACGACTCCACTCAAATAGCTGCTTCACCCTCATCCAGCTCCATCTAAGGCTCTGAACAAATAACCTATCAACTAACTGAAAAGAAAAGAAACTCCAACTTACCTCTTTCATAAACATCTTTCAAACCTACCTTTACTTACTTACCTTTCTACAACTTTCACTGATATAAAACACCTATGCGTATGTGTGTTTGCCTGCATCGCTTATTGTCATCCTTCGCAATTGCGCCCAACATCAGATGCACGCACTCGCTCACACTCAAACGCGTGCCCAAATAAATATCCAGCACACACTTCCGTATGCTGGCACACACTCACATAACCAATGCCCAGCAAACGTTGCCTCACCATCACAGAATTATATACTCGCACACAGACGCGCCAGCCCGCCTGCCGCCGGCCCATCCCATTGCCGCCTATTTGCATCCCCTCCAGTGCGCACACAGACGCATAACGCCGCTACTATCATACACTTACACGCACACGCAACCACAAAGACAACGCACTCAGCCCAAGTATAGCCCAGCTGATTGAACTTCACCATCATCATCCTCGCTACCGTCACCAGCAAAACATGTCAACCAGCGGCTGCAAAAACAACAATCAACATCAACATCAACAACAAAGTGCTGCTGCACGAAGCTGGCAACTATCTTCATTAGCAGCCGTTTAGCAACACCAGCAGCCGCAGCCGAATAGCAGCCCCAGCAACAACATCAAAAACCGCTTCATCTATAATCAATAAGATTCATTCACTACTTATATATTTGTATGTATGTGCGTGCATGTATGTATATACATGCATGTATGCGCATATATGTACATACATGTATGTATATATATATGTGCATTAATTACATATAATTTAAATACTCTCCTTAATACTTCTATATGTGGCAGATTGTAATACAAGAGCCACTTAGGTTCCCGGATTGCTCAGCTAATGCCAATGTTTTCTACCAAGGAAACTGCCTTTTCGAGTGTGAGAGAATGGCACCGGCTCAGCAGTCTTACTATTGCAATTGCACACATGTATATATAGTAACTTTCTCCATTGAAATATTTTCGAGGGATGCAGTCCTAAATTTAATAACAAAATATTTGATGAACTTTTTCAATAACCTGCCCCAATCTTATATAGAATCTCACTTGACGATCAAATGGCACGCCTCGATGATGTAATATTATCGCTGCTGCCAATTATAGTGTCCATATCATAACAAGTCGCCATGTAATCCTATCATACGGTGGCAATTTACCTATCGCTGCACACTCGTCGCAATTATATATTCACACATACATATATATGTACTTGCAAGCGCACAAACTTGCTGGTATGTATTTGTTGTCAGATATACGCACGAGCGCAAGCACACGCACTGTCATAACAAAATACCAACAAAATCACAGACACTCACACACATGCGCAAAAGCTTGCCCATGCACATTGTGAGCATGCCACCCTATCTTTTATCGTCTAGACTTTCAAAAAATAATTTCTAAAAATGCAAAGAATACACATGATCTCTCCAAAATGTTTCAATCCAAAACAAAAGATTTTCTCTCTCATACTCATCAACGCATAAACAGCATAACTCCTGTCAATTACCTGCTGGCTTATGGTAAAAATTATTTACTGACGCCGCACAAGCCCCAATTGTATATTACATCCACTCTTATCAAACCACAACTAATGTATACCATGTAACATCCAATACCTAGTATTTAATACAATTACAACAACTTATTTTATATTTATTCTCACTAATCACACAATGTACCTTACACACAATCAAATCGAATCAAATTCAAAACATTTGTTTTATAGTCTTAAGACTTAATCATAACCACAAAATACCCACTAACATATATCATCAAAAATGCACCAACATTTGTAACGTTTATCCATCTCTAATGTAATATATATCAATAAATAAATTTCTGGTCTGGGAATTGGAGATTGAGCGCATTCACGTTCCCAATTGGAGTCGGCCGCCTGGGCGAGTGAGTGAGCGGCCATTGAGTTGGAGTCGGAGTCTGAATCTGGAGTCGGAACCGGAGTTGGAACTGGAGTGGAGAGTCTCGATGTCTCGATGTCCTGCTGCCTAGCTGTCTCGCTGCCTTGCTGTCTCGCTGCCTTACTGTCTCGCTGCCTTGCTGTCTCGCTGCCTTGCTGTCTCGCTGCCTCGCTGCCTTGCTGCCTCGATGTCCTGCTGCCTAGCTGTCTCGCTGCCTTGCTGCCCTGCTGCCTCGCTGCCTTGCTGTTTCGCTGCCTCTCCTGCTCGCTCGTTCGCTCGCTCGCCTGCCTGCCCGCTCCTGGCAACCTGCCGTTCGATCCCCGATTCCCATTCGCATGAAGACACTTACCCAGAACAGACGTGTTCCTCTTAGCCGGTCGACTGAAAATTGAAAACTGAAAAATTGAAAAACTGAAAATCGTGAAAGATAAAGTAAAAATTTAAACTAAATTATACTTTGAGACTCCGAGAAACGTGAAATAGTGAAATTGTGAAATAGCAATCAACGGAACAGTGGTGTGGACAGTGGAACTGAGAGGATAGTGGTCGAGAAAAGATAGAGGGAAAGGAATTGTACACGTGTACTTTTCTGTGCATTTGTGTGTGTGCAACACTTGGCGCATACATACTGCATAAATATGTGCATACGTATGTTTCTGTGTGTGTGCAGCCTCTAGCACATTCCTTTCTTTGTCTTCCTTTGTTCTTTCATGCCGCATGTATGCATGCACATGTCTATACGCTTGTTAATTTAACAAACTTGTATACACATACGTACAGATGAGCTCTCTGTTTTCGCTACTTTCTGCCGCTAACCCGTGCCAAAACGTCACTGTCAATTGACAAATTACTCGCACCTAACCTATAATCCTAACTTACTAAACAACGACTAAATATAACATAACCTAACAACATCAAACAATAAATGCTGTGTGCTCAACTATAAGCAAATTACTCCGTCATCACACACATATATGTATATTCATATGTAGATGTATATATACATATATATATCCAATTGCCTGTATACGGACAAACTTCTACATATAAATACACAAACACACACACACAACAAAAGAGCAATTTCCTTATAACAACTGTCAAAAATCACACACACATAACTACATTGACACAAAAGCACAAATATACAACTAAACAAAAACAAAAAAGGACACACAAGGTACTCAATTACTTTTCCATACATATATACATCTCTTTCCCCGTCAATTGCCATAACCAAACAGCTCACCTAACACAATAAACCAATAAGTCATCATATGCATGTGTATGCATGCATATGCATGTTTATATGTATGCACATGCTTATATGTAATCTTGGTCACGTCACAATTAGACAATCACTTAACATCTAGCGGTCTCTCAAAGTGACACTTCCCCTCCGATCCCCCCCTCTCCGCCTTGCCCACTGGCACACTTTGAGCACGGAGCAAGTGAGAAAGAGAGAGCGCACAATAGCGCAGCTGCAACACTGCACAGCAACAACAACAAACGCAAACAAGCCGTTCAGGCAATCGTAGACACAATAATCAATTCGACAGAAACTTTCACATGTCCAGGATACGCTTCTTGTTCAGTGTGTGCTTCGAGCTAGCTTTCCCTTCTGCCTGATACCTCATTGTCCTCTATCCCGGACAACAACCAACATAACAAGGCGACCTGCCACACACACAGACACTCATTGTCACAGCTCGCCTCTTTTCTCCCCATCTTTCATAAACTTTTATCATTACCATAACGCATACACTAATCCTTATATTATAATTATTTTAAATTGCACAATTATTATCATAACTTACATAACGAAAAAAAAAATATATAAAAACAAAAATATACAAAAAAAAAAAAACAATTAAAATAATAATAAAAATAACTTGGCGGTTCATCGCCACTTAACAACTATTAATACCAACAATAACAGCTAGAAGAAATAATAACAAACAAATTCCTTTCACAATTCAGGCGTTTCGCCGTCACTCCTATCAACAACAATAATAACACCAAACATTAACAAATACCTACCTATATTTACCTGTGTGCCGCCATTATTTATCACCTTCTTGTCAACACACAGAACTAGAACCAACAATAATACATATCCAGATAAATGACTATTATCTAAGCTTTGGCGTAACACCATTAAAACACACTTTCATCTCCAATTCACTTGCTTTGCCGTCGGCAAATACACTCAATTAAATAGCAAACAAAATCTTTGCGCCTTGTGTACAAGCCGTCAAACAAAAAAAAAAAAATATTAAAAAATCTGCAAAAAGCAATAGCAAAAACTTATCCAACCAACCTCAAGCAGAATCTTTATCTGGGCTTGCCGTCGCCAAACAATAATTAATAATAATATTCGCAACTTAAACACTAACTTTACCAACTATTCCGCTGCGCCGTCGGCACTTCACTTCTTTGCAAGTTCAATCAATTTGACTCACAAACCTCCTAAATAATGTCAGAATCCAAACAAACACCCTCTACATCTTCTATGCCGACCATATCGCCAGGCCTGATCTCCGATTTATCTGACATGTCGCTATCGCCGATGTCGTTGCCCAAGTCAGCAAAAGCTGTGCTGAACGCACCAGACCTGATGGCGCCAACCCTAACGGCAACATTTTTAGCAGAAACAACGACTCTGCCATCGACCCCCGCACCCCTTGCCCATGCATCGGCACCAACATCACATCCCAAGCAGACGCAAAAGGGACAACCAGCTAGATTGAGATCTAACGAGAGTGGTGCGAGCGAGATGAATGTAGAGCACGCCGCGGCGAGTTCAAACTCGACCGCTACCATACATCAAAACAATAATAATAACAACAGAATTCTAACAGCTGATCAGCAAACACAGCTGGCACAATATAAAAGACTCATTGCACAGCTAGAGTCTGGCAGCTCTAGTGATGCGCAAACACAGTAAACAAATGCACGAAATATAGCTGGACATGCCAACTATAATCACAATATCTATAACAGCAACATTAATAATATTAAGAAAAATAAAAACGAAGGACACTCTTCAAGTGACCTTTTTATTGATATTGAGGGTATCGATAGTGGACCATCTACGTCAACAGCAGCTAATCTACTGATGATTTCTGCATCGCGAAAGATAGTCAACACACCAGCTCCACCTGCTACAGCCGTTGCTCCCCCTTTTTTAACAACAGCAACGGCAACAACAACAACAACAACAACAACTGAAACTCCATCGTTCCCATCATACGCAGCCGCACTGGCTCACAATAATGCTGCTCCCTTGGCACAAATCACAATTATTCGCAGCGGAACCAGCAGCAGCCCCACCAGCAGCAACAACGATGATTGCAACAATAGCAATTTGCCCATATCTGGCGAAAAGCTGTTCCATAAGCAACAACTCATATCAACTAAAGCTGTTAGTCAGACTCGGCGGAAGACTGCACGCATCCTAAACCGAAAAATCTCAGCCAAATCCCGTCTGACGCAACAATATACATCTAGCAATGCACGACTAGCATCAAATCGATTCAGTCTTCTATCCGAATCCGATCTAGATGCGTCCGACCATCAGCTACAACCAAAATCGTAATCGCCGCCTAAACAGCGACAAGCGAACGCTATGATCAATAGCCTCGCTTCTGCTGTACAATCAGCTCTGACAGCATGTCCACCATCCTCACCAATGTTAGCTCCCACAACAACAACCTCAACTCACAACGCACCGACGTCTCAAACAGCAGCAATAGCAGCTACCCCAAAAACAGCTTCAATTCCGACTGCTTCAACAACAATCCCCTTTTACAATGCTGTCACCAACGCTCCCCCAATATTGTGACTAACTTCCATTCTGCCCCCATCCAACAACAACACGAGCAACATACAAACTTTAATCCTGTTCCAAAACAGTTCAAGCCCCCACAAATATGCGTTCAACATAATGAATCCAATTGGAATGGCATTGATTCGTTAGTGGCCAAATTAAACGGGCACAATCCACCCATAGTCGACTACGGCCTAAAATTGGGTGGCCCTGGCATCCTACGAATCATACCCAAATCGACTCAAACACACGAACATATCATACATATCCTTGAAACTGACAGCTCCATTAACTTCAATATTTACCAGAAACGTGATGAACGCTCAATTCGGGTTGTCGTACGAGGCATTCACGCCTCCATTAGCACGACCAAAATTCGAAATGAGCTATCCGATATGGGCTACATAATACGTAATGTATATAACCCTGTTTATCGGAATCGCAGTAATCCCGGTCATCACTGCCCGAATCTATTCTTTATTGAATTAGCTCATAATTCAATAAAGAATCCAACAACAATTTTCAACGTCCATGAATTATGCAAATTCTTAGTCCGTTTTGAGTGGCCACAAACCGACGACAGGAAACTGCCTCAATGCCACCGCTGCCAACGATACAATCACACGGCGCGCTACTGTCGTCACAATCCGCGCTGCGTGAAATGCGGCCAGGAGCATTTATCGCAACAATGTACTAAGCCTATCAATTTACCGGCAAACTGTGCCAACTGCTCCCAATCACACACGGCCAATTATAAGGGCTGCCCCTTATATCTTGACTTGCTGAAATCAAAACTAATATCAAATACAAACATTCGGAACGTTCAGTCAAGGCAGCAACTGCTACCGAGACAAAGCAATCCGAATATTCAGCGGCAGCAAAGGCGACAAATACGCTCGCAGCAACGTCAACAGACTCATATGCCACTGCAATTGCAATTGCCATTGCAACAACAGCTGCCGACATTGCCGTCTTTGCATCCTACGAATCATACCCAAATCGACTCAAACACACGAACATATCATACATATCCTTGAAACTGACAGCTCCATTAACTTCAATACTTACCAGAAACGTGATGAACGCTCAATTCGGGTTGTCGTACGAGGCATTCACGCCTCCATTAGCACGACCAAAATTTCGAAAAGAGCTATCCGATATGGGCTACATAATACGTAATGTATATAACCCTGTTTATCGGAATCGCAGTAATCCCGGTCATCACTGCCCGAATATATTCTTTATTGAATTAGCTCATAATTCAATAAAGAATCCAACAACAATTTTCAACGTCCAAGAATTATGCAAATTCTTAGTCCGTTTTGAGTGGCCACAAACCGACGACAGGAAACTGCCTCAATGCCACCGCTGCCAACGATACAATCACACGGCGCGCTACTGTCGTCACAATCCGCGCTGCGTGAAATGCGGCCAGGAGCATTTATCGCAACAATGTACTAAGCCTATCAATTTACCGGCAAACTGTGCCAACTGCTCCCAATCACACACGGCCAATTATAAGGGCTGCCCCTTATATCTTGACTTGCTGAAATCAAAACTAATATCAAATACAAACATTCGGAACGTTCAGTCAAGGCAGCAACTGCTACCGAGACAAAGCAGTCCGAATATTCAGCGGCAGCAAAGGCGACAAATACGCTCGCAGCAACGTCAACAGACTCATATGCCACTGCAATTGCAATTGCCATTGCAACAACAGCTGCCGACATTGCTGTCTTTGCCCAAGCCAACAAATAAAAAACAAAAAGCCAAAGCGCGCAAGCAAAAATCAAAACAACACAAGCGAGCACAAATGGAACGTGCGCTTGCGCAATGGCAACGATCAAATGTTATCAAAGCCGCAAATATTCCCATCATTAATAATAACAACAATATCCCAATTAACAATGTTAATTCTGACACCATTCCAGTTCATAACTCTATCAAACCGGCACCAAGCGCCAATCTTTCATCCTCAATAGCAGCAGTAACAACAACATCAACACCAGCTGCAACGAGAAATGTATCAAGAACTTCCGCAAATTTGGACCCGCGCCTAAGATGGCCCAAAACTCAAAACATCCAACAACAGCAACAGCAGCGTCAAATTGAACAGTTTGGTTCGATGATCAATCGTGATCAAACTGTTCTTATGCAGCGCCAACACCTAGATACACTTACGTCCACACGACATAATGCTGCCTCTGCTCACCACTTGAACCAGCACGAGCCTACGCCAATGCAAATCGATGCTGAGTTTCAGCAACAGCCACCACAACAACAACATCATCAAACCCCTATTCTTCCTTCCACTGAGCATAACTCAACCACCCAACTATTGGTTAAGCTTGCCCAAAGGCAACAAGAACAACTAGACAAGTTGACTCGCTACATGAGTGATGTGCAGCAGAAAATGCAAGGAATTTTCCGACATGGAGACGACTCCACTCAAATAGCTGCTTCACCCTCATCCAGCTCCATCTAAGGCTCTGAACAAATAACCTATCAACTAACTGAAAAGAAAAGAAACTCCAACTTACCTCTTTCATAAACATCTTTCAAACCTACCTTTACTTACTTACCTTTCTACAACTTTCACTTATATAAAAGACCTATGCGTATGTGTGTTTGCCTGCATCGCTTATTGTCATCCTTCGCAATTGCGCCCAACATCAGATGCACGCACTCGCTCACACTCAAACGCGTGCCCAAATAAATATCCAGCACACACTTCCGTATGCTGGCACACACTCACATAACCAATGCCCAGCAAACGTTGCCTCACCATCACAGAATTATATACTCGCACACAGACGCGCCAGCCGCCGGCCCATCCCATTGCCGCCTATTTGCATCCCCTCCAGTGCGCACACAGACGCATAACGCCGCTACTATCATACACTTACACGCACACGCAACCACAAAGACGCACTCAGCCCAAGTATAGCCCAGCTGATTGAACTTCACCATCATCATCCTCGCTACCGTCACCAGCAAAGCATGTCAACCAGCGGCTGCAAAAACAACAATCAACATCAACAACAAAGTGCTGCTGCACGAAGCTGGCAACTATCTTCATTAGCAGCCGTTTAGCAACACCAGCAGCCGCCGCCGAATAGCAGCCCCAGCAACAACATCAAAAACAGCTTCATCTATAATCAATAAGATTCATTCACTACTTATATATATGTATGTATGTGCGTGCATGTATGTATATACATGCATGTATGCGCATATATGTACATACATGTATGTATATATATGTGCATTAATTACATATAATTTAAATACTCTCCTTAATACTTCTATATGTGGCAGATTGTAATACAAGAGCCACTTAGGTTCCCGGATTGCTCAGCTAATGCCAATGTTTTCTACCAAGGAAACTGCCTTTTCGAGTGTGAGAGAATGGCACCGGCTCAGCAGTCTTACTATTGCAATTGCACACATGTATATATAGTAACTTTCTCCATTGAAATATTTTCGAGGGATGCAGTCCTAAATTTAATAACAAAATATTTGATGAACTTTTTCAATTACCTGCCCCAATCTTATATAGAATCTCACTTGACGATCAAATGGCACGCCTCGATGATGTAATATTATCGCTGCTGCCAATTATAGTGTCCATATCATAACAAGTCGCCATGTAATCCTATCATACGGTGGCAATTTACCTATCGCTGCACACTCGTCGCAATTATATATTCACACATACATATATATGTACTTGCAAGCGCACAAACTTGCTGGTATGTATTTGTTGTCAGATATACGCACGAGCGCAAGCACACGCACTGTCATAACAAAATACCAACAAAATCACAGACACTCACACACATGCGCAAAAGCTTGCCCATGCACATTGTGAGCATGCCACCCTATCTTTTATCGTCTAGACTTTCAAAAAATAATTTCTAAAAATGCAAAGAATACACATGATCTCTCCAAAATGTTTCAATCCAAAACAAAAGATTTTCTCTCTCATACTCATCAACGCATAAACAGCATAACTCCTGTCAATTACCTGCTGGCTTATATTAAAAATTATTTACTGACGCCGCACAAGCCCCAATTGTATATTACATCCACTCTTATCAAACCACAACTAATGTATACCATGTAACATCCAATACCTAGTATTTAATACAATTACAACAACTTATTTTATATTTATTCTCACTAATCACACAATGTACCTTACACACAATCAAATCGAATCAAATTCAAAACATTTGTTTTATAGTCTTAAGACTTAATCATAACCACAAAATACCCACTAACATATATCATCAAAAATGCACCAACATTTGTAACGTTTATCCATCTCTAATGTAATATATATCAATAAATAAATTTCTGGTCTGGGAATTGGAGATTGAGCGCATTCACGTTCCCAATTGGAGTCGGCCGCCTGGGCGAGTGAGTGAGCGGCCATTGAGTTGGAGTCGGAGTCTAAATCTGGAGTCGGAACCGGAGCTGGAACTGGAGTTGAGAGTCTCGATGTCTCGATGTCCTGCTGCCTAGCTGTCTCGCTGCCTTGCTGTCTCGCTGCCTTGCTGTCTCGCTGCCTTGCTGTCTCGCTGCCTTGCTGCCTCGCTGCCTTGCTGCCTCGATGTCCTGCTGCCTAGCTGTCTCGCTGCCTTGCTGCCCTGCTGCCTCGCTGCCTTGCTGTCTCGCTGCCTTGCTGTTTCGCTGCCTCTCCTGCTCGCTCGCCTGCCTGCCCGCTCCTGGCAACCTGCCGTTCGATCCCCGATTCCCATTCGCATGAAGACACTTACCCAGAACAGACGTGTTCCTCTTAGCCGGTCGACTGAAAATTGAAAACTGAAAAATTGAAAAACTGAAAATCGTGAAAGATAAAGTAAAAATTTAAACTAAATTATACTTTGAGACTCCGAGAAACGTGAAATTGTGAAATAGCAATCAACGGAACAGTGGTGTGGACAGTGGAACTGAGAGGATAGTGGTCGAGAAAAGATAGAGGGAAAGGAATTGTACACGTGTACTTTTCTGTGCATTTGTGTGTGTGCAACACTTGGCGCATACATACTGCATAAATATGTGCATACGTATGTCTCTGTGTGTGTGCAGCCTCTAGCACATTCCTTTCTTCTTTGTCTTCCTTTGTTCTTTCATGCCGCATGTATGCATGCACATGTCTATACGCTTGTTAATTTAACAAACTTGTATACACATACGTACAGATGAGCTCTCTGTTTTCGCTACTTTCTGCCGCTAACCCGTGCCAAAACGTCACTGTCAATTGACAAATTACTCGCACCTAACCTATAATCCTAACTTACTAAACAACGACTAAATATAACATAACCTAACAACATCAAACAATAAATGCTGTGTGCTCAACTATAAGCAAATTACTCCGTCATCACACACATATATGTATATTCATATGTAGATGTATATATACATATATATATCCAATTGCCTGTATACGGACAAACTTCTACATATAAATACACAAACACACACACACAACAAAAGAGCAATTTCCTTATAACAACTGTCAAAAATCACACACACATAACTACATTGACACAAAAGCACAAATATACAACTAAACAAAAACAAAAAAGGACACACAAGGTACTCAATTACTTTTCCATACATATATACATCTCTTTCCCCGTCAATTTCCATAACCTAACAGCTCACCTAACACAATAAACCAATAAGTCATCATATGCATGTGTATGCATGCATATGCCGTCCAGATTAGCCATAATACAGTTGCCGTCACGCAACTAGCTCTATAGCGAGCTCCACATACATTCGCACTCTTATACATATACGCTTACCCTTACACACACACTCAAATCACACATTAACGTATATACTCATCATCTCTACTCAAAACTGAAAAACACATACTACACAAACTTTACAAAGAAACTACACTCATTTATATAACCACACATATACACATACGCTTGCACATCAGTTCCACTTACCTAATATGCATATGCATGTTTATATGTATGCACATGCTTATATGTAATCTTGGTCACGTCACAATTAGACAATCACTTAACATCTAGCGGTCTCTCAAAGTGACACTTCTCCTCCGATCCCCCCCTCTCCGACTTGCCCACTGGCACACTTTGAGCACGGAGCAAGTGAGAAAGAGAGAGCGCACAATAGCGCAGCTGCAACACTGCACAACAACAACAACAAACGCAAACAAGCCGTTCAGGCAATCGTAGACACAATAATCAATTCGACAGAAACTTTCACATGTCCAGGATACGCTTCTTGTTCAGTGTGTGCTTCGAGCTAGCTTTCCCTTCTGCCTGATACCTCATTGTCCTCTATCCCGGACAACAACCAACACAACAAGGCGACCTGCCACACACACAGACACTCATTGTCACAGCTCGCCTCTTTTCTCCCCATCTTTCATAAACTTTTATCATTACCATAACGCATACACTAATCCTTATATTATAATTATTTTAAATTGCACAATTATTATCATAACTTACATAACGAAAAAAAAAATATATAAAAACAAAAATATACAAAAAAAAAAAACAATTAAAATAATAATAAAAATAACTTGGCGGTTCATCGCCACTTAACAACTATTAATACCAACAATAACAGCTAGAAGAAATAATAACAAACAAATTCCTTTCACAATTCAGGCGTTTCGCCGTCACTCCTATCAACAACAATAATAACACCAAACATTAACAAATACCTACCTATATTTACCTGTGTGCCGCCATTATTTATCACCTTCTTGTCAACACACAGAACTAGAACCAACAATAATACATATCCAGATAAATTACTATTATCTAAGCTTTGGCGCAACACCATTAAAACACACTTTCATCTCCAATTCACTTGCTTTGCCGTCGGCAAATACACTCAATTAAATAGCAAACAAAATCTTTGCGCCTTGTGTACAAGCCGTCAAACAAAAAAAAAAAAATATTAAAAAATCTGCAAAAAGCAATAGCAAAAACTTATCCAACCAACCTCAAGCAGAATCTTTATCTGGGCTTGCCGTCGCCAAACAATAATTAATAATAATATTCGCAACTTAAACACTAACTTTACCAACTATTCCGCTGCGCCGTCGGCACTTCACTTCTTTGCAAGTTCAATCAATTTGACTCACAAACCTCCTAAATAATGTCAGAATCCAAACAAACACCCTCTACATCTTCTATGCCGACCATATCGCCAGGCCTGATCTCCGATTTATCTGACATGTCACTATCGCCGATGTCGTTGCCCAAGTCAGCAAAAGCTGTGCTGAACGCACCAGACCTGATGGCGCCAACCGTAACGGCAACATTTTTAGCAGAAACAACGACTCTGCCATCGACCCCCGCACCCCTTGCCCATGCATCGGCACCAACATCACATCCCAAGCAGACGCAAAAGGGACAACCAGCTAGATTAAGATCTAACGAGAGTGGTGCGAGCGAGATGAATGTAGAGCACGCCGCGGCGAGTTCAAACTCGACCGCTACCATACATCAAAACAATAATAATAACAACAGAATTCTAACAGCTGATCAGCAAACACAGCTGGCACAATATAAAAGACTCATTGCACAGCTAGAGTCTGGCAGCTCTAGTGATGCGCAAACACAGTAAACAAATGCACGAAATATAGCTGGACATGCCAACTATAATCACAATATCTATAACAGCAACATTAATAATATTAAGAAAAATAAAAACGAAGGACACTCTTCAAGTGACCTTTTTATTGATATTGAGGGTATCGATAGTGGACCATCTACGTCAACAGCAGCTAATCTACTGATGATTTCTGCATCGCGAAAGATAGTCAACACACCAGCTCCACCTGCTACAGCCGTTGCTCCCCCTTTTTTAACAACAGCAACGGCAACAACAACAACAACAACTGAAACTCCATCGTTCCCATCATACGCAGCCGCACTGGCTCACAATAATGCTGCTCCCTTGGCACAAATCACAATTATTCGCAGCGGAACCAGCAGCAGCCCCACCAGCAGCAACAACGATGATTGCAACAATAGCAATTTGCCCATATCTGGCGAAAAGCTGTTCCATAAGCAACAACTCATATCAACTAAAGCTGTTAGTCAGACTCGGCGGAAGACTGCACGCATCCTAAACCGAAAAATCTCAGCCAAATCCCGTCTGACGCAACAATATACATCTAGCAATGCACGACTAGCATCAAATCGATTCAGTCTTCTATCCGAATCCGATCTAGATGCGTCCGACCATCAGCTACAACCAAAATCGTAATCGCCGCCTAAACAGCGACAAGCGAACGCTATGATCAATAGCCTCGCTTCTGCTGTACAATCAGCTCTGACAGCATGTCCACCATCCTCACCAATGTTAGCTCCCACAACAACAACCTCAACTCACAACGCACCGACGGCTCAAACAGCAGCAATAGCAGCTACCCCAAAAACAGCTTCAATTCCGGCTGCTTCAACAACAATCCCCTTTTACAATGCTGTCACCAACGCTCCCCCCAATATTGTGACTAACTTCCTTTCTGCCCCCATCCAACAACAACACGAGCAACATACAAACTTTAATCCTGTTCCAAAACAGTTCAAGCCCCCACAAATATGCGTTCAACATAATGAATCCAATTGGAATGGCATTGATTCGTTAGTGGCCAAATTAAACGGGCACAATCCACCCATAGTCGACTACGGCCTAAAATTGGGTGGCCCTGGCATCCTACGAATCATACCCAAATCGACTCAAACACACGAACATATCATAGATATCCTTGAAACTGACAGCTCCATTAACTTCAATACTTACCAGAAACGTGATGAACGCTCAATTCGGGTTGTCGTACGAGGCATTCACGCCTCCATTAGCACGACCCAAATTCGAAATGAGCTATCCGATATGGGCTACATAATACGTAATGTATATAACCCTGTTTATCGGAATCGCAGTAATCCCGGTCATCACTGCCCGAATCTATTCTTTATTGAATTAGCTCATAATTCAATAAAGAATCCAACAACAATTTTCAACGTCCAAGAATTATGCAAATTCTTAGTCCGTTTTGAGTGGCCACAAACCGACGACAGGAAACTGCCTCAATGCCACCGCTGCCAACGATACAATCACACGGCGCGCTACTGTCGTCACAATCCGCGCTGCGTGAAATGCGGCCAGGTGCATTTATCGCAACAATGTACTAAGCCTATCAATTTACCGGCAAACTGTGCCAACTGCTCCCAATCACACACGGCCAATTATAAGGGCTGCCCCTTATATCTTGACTTGCTGAAATCAAAACTAATATCAAATACAAACATTCGGAACGTTCAGTCAAGGCAGCAACTGCTACCGAGACAAAGCAATCCGAATATTCAGCGGCAGCAAAGGCGACAAATACGCTCGCAGCAACGTCAACAGACTCATATGCCACTGCAATTGCAATTGCCATTGCAACAACAGCTGCCGACATTGCCGTCTTTGCATCCTACGAATCATACCCAAATCGACTCAAACACACGAACATATCATACATATCCTTGAAACTGACAGCTCCATTAACTTCAATACTTACCAGAAACGTGATGAACGCTCAATTCGGGTTGTCGTACGAGGCATTCACGCCTCCATTAGCACGACCAAAATTTCGAAATGAGCTATCCGATATGGGCTACATAATACGTAATGTATATAACCCTGTTTATCGGAATCGCAGTAATCCCGGTCATCACTGCCCGAATCTATTCTTTATTGAATTAGCTCATAATTCAATAAAGAATCCAACAACAATTTTCAACGTCCAAGAATTATGCAAATTCTTAGTCCGTTTTGAGTGGCCACAAACCGACGACAGGAAACTGCCTCAATGCCACCGCTGCCAACGATACAATCACACGGCGCGCTACTGTCGTCACAATCCGCGCTGCGTGAAATGCGGCCAGGAGCATTTATCGCAACAATGTACTAAGCCTATCAATTTACCGGCAAACTGTGCCAACTGCTCCCAATCACACACGGCCAATTATAAGGGCTGCCCCTTATATCTTGACTTGCTGAAATCAAAACTAATATCAAATACAAACATTCGGAACGTTCAGTCAAGGCAGCAACTGCTACCGAGACAAAGCAGTCCGAATATTCAGCGGCAGCAAAGGCGACAAATACGCTCGCAGCAACGTCAACAGACTCATATGCCATTGCAATTGCAATTGCCATTGCAACAACAGCTGCCGACATTGCTGTCTTTGCCCAAGCCAACAAATAAAAAACAAAAAGCCAAAGCGCGCAAGCAAAAATCAAAACAACACAAGCGAGCACAAATGGAACGTGCGCTTGCGCAAAGGCAACGATCAAATGTTATCAAAGCCGCAAATATTCCCATCATTAATAATAACAACAATATCCCAATTAACAATCTTAATTCTGACACCATTCCAGTTCATAACTCTATCAAACCGGCACCAAGCGCCAATCTTTCATCCTCAATAGCAGCAGTAACAACAACATCAACACCAGCTGCAACGAGAAATATATCAAGAACTTCCGCAAATTTGGACCCGCGCCTAAGATGGCCCAAAACTCAAAACATCCAACAACAGCAACAGCAGCGTCAAATTGAACAGTTTGGTTCGATGATCAATCGTGATCAAACTGTTCTTATGAAGCGCCAACACCTAGATACACTTACGTCCACACGACATAATGCTGCCTCTGCTCACCACTTGAACCAGCACGAGCCTACGCCAATGCAAATCGATGCTGAGTTTCAGCAACAGCCACCACAACAACAACATCATCAAACCCCTGTTCTTCCTTCCACTGAGCATAACTCAACCACCCAACTATTGGTTAAGCTTGCCAAAAGGCAACAAGAACAACTAGACAAGTTGACTCGCTACATGAGTGATGTGCAGCAGAAAATGCAAGGAATTTTCCGACATGGAGACGACTCCACTCAAATAGCAGCTTCACCCTCATCCAGCTACATCTAAGGCTCTGAACAAATAACCTATCAACTAACTGAAAAGAAAAGAAACTCCAACTTACCTCTTTCATAAACATCTTTCAAACCTACCTTTACTTACTTACCTTTCTACAACTTTCACTGATATAAAACACCTATGCGTATGTGTGTTTGCCTGCATCGCTTATAGTCATCCTTCGCAATTGCGCCCAACATCAGATGCACGCACTCGCTCACACTCAAACGCGTGCCCAAATAAATATCCAGCACACACTTCCGTATGCTGGCACACACTCACATAACCAATGCCCAGCAAACGTTGCCTCACCATCACAGAATTATATACTCGCACACAGACGCGCCAGCCCGCCTGCCGCCGGCCCATCCCATTGCCGCCTATTTGCATCCCCTCCAGTGCGCACACAGACACATAACGCCGCTACTATCATACACTTACACGCACGCGCAACCACAAAGACAACGCACTCAGCCCAAGTATAGCCCAGCTGATTGAACTTCACCATCATCATCCTCGCTACCGTCACCAGCAAAACATGTCAACCAGCGGCTGCAAAAACAACAATCAACATCAACAACAAAGTGCTGCTGCACGAAGCTGGCAACTATCTTCATTAGCAGCCGTTTAGCAACACCAGCAGCCGCCGCCGAATAGCAGCCCCAGCAACAACATCAAAAACCGCTTCATCTATAATCAATAAGATTCATTCACTACTTATATATATGTATGTATGTGCGTGCATGTATGTATATACATGCATGTATGCGCATATATGTACATACATGTATGTATATATATGTGCATTAATTACATATAATTTAAATACTCTCCTTAATACTTCTATATGTGGCAGATTGTAATACAAGAGCCACTTAGGTTCCCGGATTGCTCAGCTAATGCCAATGTTTTCTACCAAGGAAACTGCCTTTTCGAGTGTGAGAGAATGGCACCGGCTCAGCAGTCTTACTATTGCAATTGCACACATGTATATATAGTAACTTTCTCCATTGAAATATTTTCGAGGGATCCAGTCCTAAATTTAATAACAAAATATTTGATGAACTTTTTCAATTACCTGCCCCAATCTTATATAGAATCTCACTTGACGATCAAATGGCACGCCTCGATGATGTAATATTATCGCTGCTGCCAATTATAGTGTCCATATCATAACAAGTCGCCATGTAATCCTATCATACGGTGGCAATTTACCTATCGCTGCACACTCGTCGCAATTATATATTCACACATACATATATATGTACTTGCAAGCGCACAAACTTGCTGGTATGTATTTGTTGTCAGATATACGCACGAGCGCAAGCACACGCACTGTCATAACAAAATACCAACAAAATCACAGACACTCACACACATGCGCAAAAGCTTGCCCATGCACATTGTGAGCATGCCACCCTATCTTTTATCGTCTAGACTTTCAAAAAATAATTTCTAAAAATGCAAAGAATACACATGATCTCTCCAAAATGTTTCAATCCAAAACAAAAGATTTTCTCTCTCATACTCATCAACGCATAAACAGCATAACTCCTGTCAATTACCTGCTGGCTTATATTAAAAATTATTTACTGACGCCGCACAAGCCCCAATTGTATATTACATCCACTCTTATCAAACCACAACTAATGTATACCATGTAACATCCAATACCTAGTATTTAATACAATTACAACAACTTATTTTATATTTATTCTCACTAATCACACAATGTACCTTACACACAATCAAATCGAATCAAATTCAAAACATTTGTTTTATAGTCTTAAGACTTAATCATAACCACAAAATACCCACTAACATATATCATCAAAAATGCACCAACATTTGTAACGTTTATCCATCTCTAATGAAATATATATCAATAAATAAATTTCTGGTCTGGGAATTGGAGATTGAGCGCATTCACGTTCCCAATTGGAGTCGGCCGCCTGGGCGAGTGAGTGAGCGGCCATTGAGTTGGAGTCGGAGTCTAAATCTGGAGTCGGAACCGGAGTTGGAACTGGAGTGGAGAGTCTCGATGTCTCGATGTCCTGCTGCCTAGCTGTCTCGCTGCCTTGCTGTCTCGCTGCCTTGCTGTCTCGCTGCCTTGCTGTCTCGCTGCCTTGCTGTCTCGCTGCCTTGCTGCCTCGCTGCCTTGCTGCCTCGATGTCCTGCTGCCTAGCTGTCTCGCTGCCTTGCTGCCCTGCTGCCTCGCTGCCTTGCTGTCTCGCTGCCTTGCTGTTTCGCTGCCTCTCCTGCTCGCTCGTTCGCTCGCTCGCCTGCCTGCCCGCTCCTGGCAACCTGCCGTTCGATCCCCGATTCCCATTCGCATGAAGACACTTACCCAGAACAGACGTGTTCCTCTTAGCCGGTCGACTGAAAATTGAAAACTGAAAAATTGAAAAACTGAAAATCGTGAAAGATAAAGTAAAAATTTAAACTAAATTATACTTTGAGACTCCGAGAAACGTGAAATAGTGAAATTGTGAAATAGCAATCAACGGAACAGTGGTGTGGACAGTGGAACTGAGAGGATAGTGGTCGAGAAAAGATAGAGGGAAAGGAATTGTACACGTGTACTTTTCTGTGCATTTGTGTGTGTGCAACACTTGGCGCATACATACTGCATAAATATGTGCATACGTATGTTTCTGTGTGCGTGCAGCCTCTAGCACATTCCTTTCTTCTTTGTCTTCCTTTGTTCATTCTTGCCGCATGTATGCATGCACATGTCTATACGCTTGTTAATTTAACAAACTTGTATACACATACGTACAGATGAGCTCTCTGTTTTCGCTACTTTCTGCCGCTAACCCGTGCCAAAACGTCACTGTCAATTGATAAATTACTCGCACCTAACCTATAATCCTAACTTACTAAACAACGACTAAATATAACATAACCTAACAACATCAAACAATAAATGCTGTGTGCTCAACTATAAGCAAATTACTCCGTCATCACACACATATATGTATATTCATATGTAGATGTATATATACATATATATATCCAATTGCCTGTATACGGACAAACTTCTACATATAAATACACAAACACACACACACAACAAAAGAGCAACAACTGTCAAAAATCACACACACATAACTACATTGACACAAAAGCACAAATATACAACTAAACAAAAACAAAAAAGGACACACAAGGTACTCAATTACTTTTCCATACATATATACATCTCTTTCCCCGTCAATTGCCATAACCTAACAGCTCACCTAACACAATAAACCAATAAGTCATCATATGCATGTGTATGCATGCACCACTGGCACACTTTGAGCACGGAGCAAGTGAGAAAGAGAGAGCGCACAATAGCGCAGCTGCAACACTGCACAACAACAACAACAAACGCAAACAAGCCGTTCAGGCAATCGTAGACACAATAATCAATTCGACAGAAACTTTCACATGTCCAGATACGCCTTCTTGTTCAGTGTGTGCTTCGAGCTAGCGTTCCCTCTGCCTGATACCCATCATTGTCCTCTATTCCCGGAAAACAACCAACACACAGAGGCGACCTGGCCACACACACAACACTCATTGTCACAGCTTCGCCTCTTTTCTCCCCATCTTTCATAACTTTTATCATTACCATAACGCATACACTAATCCTTATATTATAATGATTTTAAATTGCACAATTATTATCATAACTTACATAACGAAAAAAAAAATATATAAAAACAAAAATATACAAAAAAAAAAAACAATTAAATAATATAAAAAATAACTTGGCGGTTCATCGCCACTTAACAACTATTAATACCAACAATAACAGCTAGAAGAAATAATAACAACAATCCTTCACAATTCATGCGTTTCGCGTCCCTCCTATCAACAACAATAATAACACCAAACATTAACAAATACCTACCTATATTTACCTGTGTGCCGCCATTATTTATCAACCTTCTTGTCAACCACAGAACTAGAACCAACAATAATACATATCCAGATAAATTACTATTATCTAAGCTTTGGCGCAACACCATTATAACACACTTTCATCTCCAATTCACTTGCTTTGCCGTCGGCAAATACACTCAATTAAATAGCAAACAAAATCTTTGCGCCTTGTGTACAAGCCGTCAAACAAAAAAAAAAAATATTAAAAAATCTGCAAAAAGCAATAGCAAAAACTTATCCACCAACCTCAAGCAGAAATCTTTATCTGGGCTTGCCGTCGCCAAACAATAATTAATAATAATATTCGCAACTTAAACACTAACTTTACCAACTCTTCCGCTGCGCCGTCGGCACTTCACTTCTTTGCAAGTTCAATCAATTTGACTCACAAACCTCCTAAATAATGTCAGAATCCAAACAAACACCCTCTACATCTTCTATGCCGACCATATCGCCAGGCCTGATCTCCGATTTATCTGACATGTCGCTATCGCCGATGTCGTTGCCCAAGTCAGCAAAAGCTGTGCTGAACGCACCAGACCTGATGGCGCCAACCCTAACGGCAACATTTTTAGCAGAAACAACGACTCTGCCATCGACCCCCGCACCCCTTGCCCATGCATCGGCACCAACATCACATCCCAAGCAGACGCAAAAGGGACAACCAGCTAGATTGAGATCTAACGAGAGTGGTGTGAGCGAGATGAATGTAGAGCACGCCGCGGCGAGTTCAAACTCGACCGCTACCATACATCAAAACAATAATAATAACAACAGAATTCTAACAGCTGATCAGCAAACACAGCTGGCACAATATAAAAGACTCATTGCACAGCTAGAGTCTGGCAGCTCTAGTGATGCGCAAACACAGTAAACAAATGCACGAAATATAGCTGGACATGCCAACTATAATCACAATATCTATAACAGCAACATTAATAATATTAAGAAAAATAAAAACGAAGGACACTCTTCAAGTGACCTTTTTATTGATATTGAGGGTATCGATAGTGGACCATCTACGTCAACAGCAGCTAATCTACTGATGATTTCTGCATCGCGAAGATAGTCAACACACCAGCTCCACCTGCTACAGCCGTTGCTCCCCCTTTTTTAACAACAGCAACGGCAACAACAACTGAAACTCCATCGTTCCCATCATACGCAGCCGCACTGGCTCACAATAATGCTGCTCCCTTGGCACAAATCACAATTATTCGCCAGCGGAACCAGCAGCAGCCCCACCAGCAGCAACAACGATGATTGCAACAATAGCAATTTGCCCATATCTGGCGAAATGCTGTTCCATAAGCAACAACTCATATCAACTAAAGCTGTTAGTCAGACTCGGCGGAAGACTGCACGCATCCTAAACCGAAAAATCTCAGCCAAATCCCGTCTGACGCAACAATATACATCTAGCAATGCACGACTAGCATCAAATCGATTCAGTCTTCTATCCGAATCCGATCTAGATGCGTCCGACCATCAGCTACAACCAAAATCGCAATCGCCGCCTAAACAGCGACAAGCGAACGCTATGATCAATAGCCTCGCTTCTGCTGTACAATCAGCTCTGACAGCATGTCCACCATCCTCACCAATGTTAGCTCCCACAACAACAACCTCAACTCACAACGCACCGACGGCTCAAACAGCAGCAATAGCAGCTACCCCATAAACAGCTTCAATTCCGGCTGCTTCAACAACAATCCCCTTTTTACTATGCTGTCACCAACGCTCCCCCCAATATTGTGACTAACTTCCTTTCTGCCCCCATCCAACAACAACATGAGCAATATACAAACTATAATCCTGTTCCAAAACAGTTCAAGCCCCCACAAATATGCGTTCAACATAATGAATCCAATTGAAATGGCATTGATTCGTTAGTGGCCAAATTAAACGGGCACAATCCACCCATAGTCGACTACGGCCTAAAATTGGGTGGCCCTGGCATCCTACGAATCATTCCCAAATCGACTCAAACACACGAACATATCATACATATCCTTGAAACTGACAGCTCCATTAACTTCAATACTTACCAGAAACGTGATGAACGCTCAATTCGGGTTGTCGTACGAGGCATTCACGCCTCCATTAGCACGACCAAAAATTCGAAATGAGCTATCCGATATGGGCTACATAATACGTAATGTATATAACCCTGTTTATCGGAATCGCAGTAATCCCGGTCATCACTGCCCGAATCTATTCTTTATTGAATTAGCTCATAATTCAATAAAGAATCCAACAACAATTTTCAACGTCCAAGAATTATGCAAATTCTTAGTCCGATTTGAGTGGCCAAAAACCGACGACAGGAAACTGCCTCAATGCCACCGCTGCCAACGATACAATCACACGGCGCGCTACTGTCGTCACAATCCGCGCTGCGTGAAATGCGGCCAGGGCATTTATCGCAACAATGTACTAAGCCTATCAATTTACCGGCAAACTGTGCCAACTGCTCCCAATCACACACGGCCAATTATAAGGGCTGCCCCTTATATCTTGACTTGCTGAAATCAAACTAATATCAAATACAAACATTCGGAACGTTCAGTCAAGGCAGCAACTGTTACCGAGACAAAGCAATCCGAATATTCAGCGACAGCAAAGGCGACAAATACGCTCGCAGCAACGTCAACAGGCTCATATGCCACTGCAATTGCAATTGCCATTGCAACAACAGCTGCCGACATTGCTGTCTTTGCCCAAGCCAACAAAATAAAAAAACAAAAAGCCAAAGCGCGCAAGCAAAAATCAAAACAACACAAGCGAGCAAATGGAACGTGCGCTTGCGCAAAGGCAACGATCAAATGTTATCAAAGCCGCAAATATTCCCATCATTAATAATTACAACAATATCCCAATTAACAATGTTAATTCTGACACCATTCCTGTTCATAACTCTATCAAACCGGCACCAAGCGCCAATCTTTCATCCTCAAAAGCAGCAGTAACAACAACATCAACAGCAGCTGCAACGAGAAATATATCAAGAACTTCCGCAAATTTGGACCCGCGCCTAAGATGGCCCAAAACTCAAAACATCCAACAACAGCAACAGCAGCGTCAAATTGAACAGTTTGGTTCGATGATCAATCGTGATCAAACTGTTCTTATGCAGCGCCAACACCTAGATACACTTACGTCCACACGACATAATGCTGCCTCTGCTCACCACTTGAACCAGCACGAGCCTACGCCAATGCAAATCGATGCTGAGTTTCAGCAACAGCCACCACAACAACAACATCATCAAACCCCTATTCTTCCTTCCACTGAGCATAACTCAACCACCCAACTATTGGTTAAGCTTGCCCAAAGGCAACAAGAACAACTGGACAAGTTGACTCGCTACATGAGTGATGTGCAGCAGAAAATGCAAGGAATTTTCCGACATGGAGACGATTCCATTCAAATAGCTGCTTCACCCTCATCCAGCTCCATCTAAGGCTCTGAACAAATAACCTATCAACTAACTGAAAAGAAAAGAAACTCCAACTTACCTCTTTCATAAACATCTTTCAAACCTACCTTTACTAACTTACCTTTCTACAACTTTCACTGATATAAAACACCTATGCGTATGTGTGTTTGCCTGCATCGCTTATTGTCATCCTTCGCAATTGCGCCCAACATCAGATGCACGCACTCGCTCACACTCAAACGCGTGCCCAAATAAATATCCAGCACACACTTCCGTATGCTGGCACACACTCTCACATAACCAATGCCCAGCAACGTTGCCTCACCATCACAGAATTATATACTCGCACACAGACGCGCCAGCCCGCCTGCCGCCGGCCCAACCCATTGCCGCCTATTTGCATCCCCTCCAGTGCGCACACAGACGCATAACGCCGCTACTATCATACACTTACACGCACGCGCAACCACAAAGACAACGCACTCAGCCCAAGTATAGCCTAGCTGATTGAACTTCACCATCATCATCCTCGCTACCGTCACCAGCAAAACATGTCAACCAGCGGCTGCAAAAACAACAATCAACATCAACAACAAAGTGCTGCTGCACGAAGCTGGCAACTATCTTCATTAGCAGCCGTTTAGCAACACCAGCAGACGCCGCCGAATAGCAGCCCCAGCAACAACATCAAACCGCTACATCTATAATCAATAATAATAATTTAATAACAAAATATTTGATGAACTTTTCAAGTACCTGCCCCAATCTTATAGAATCTCACTTGACGATCAAATGGGCCTCGATGATGTAATATTATCGCTGCTGCCAATTATAGTGTCCATCATATCAAGTCGCCATGTAATCCTATCACACGGTGGCAATTTTATCGCTGCACACTCGTCGCAATTATATATTCACACATACATATATGTACTTGCAAGCGCACAAACTTGCTGGTATGTATTTGTTGTCAGATATACGCACGAGCGCAAGCACACGCACTGTCATAACAAATACCAACAAAATCACAGACACTCACACACATGCGCAAAAGCTTGCCCATGCACATGTGTGTGAGTGTCTGTGATTTTGTTGGTATTTTGTTATGACAGTGCGTGTGCTTGCGCTCGTGCGTGAGCGTGCCACCCTATCTTTTATCGTCTAGACTTTCAAAACATAATTTCTAAAAGTGCAAAGAATACACATGATCCCTCCAAAATGTTTCAATCCAAAACAAAAGATTTTCTCTCTCATACTCATAAACGCACAAACAGCATAACTTCTGTCAATTACCTGCTGGCTTATGGTAAAAATTATTTACTGACGCCGCACAAGCCCCCAATTGTATATTACATCCACTCTTATCAAACCACAACTAATGTATACCATGTAACATCCAATACCTAGTATTTAATACAATTACAACAAATTATTTTATAATTATTCTCACTAATCACACAATGTACCTTACACACAATCAAATCGAATCAAATTCAAACATTTGTTTTATAGTCTTAAGACTTAATCATAACCACAAAATACCCACTAACATATATCATCAAAAATGCACCAACATTTGTAACGTTTATCCATCTCTAATGTATATATATCAATAAATAAATTTCTGGTCTGGGGATTGGAGATTGAGCGCATTCACGTTCCCAATTGGAGTCGGCCACCTGGGGCGAGTGAGTGAGCGGCCATTGAGTTGGAGTCGGAGTCTGAATCTGGAGTCGGAACCGGAGTTGGAACTGAGTGGAGAGTCTCGATGTCTCGATGTCCTGCTGCCTAGCTGTCTCGCTGCCTTGCCGTCTCGCTGCCTTGCTGTCCCGCTGCCTTGCTGCCTCGATGTCTCGCTGCCTTGCTGCCTCGATGTCTCGCTGCCTTGCTGCCCTGCTGTCTCGCTGCCTTGCTGTCCCGCTTCCTTGCTGTCTCGCTGCCTCTCCTGCTCGCTCGTTCGCTCGCTCGCCTGCCTGCCCGCTCCTGGCAACCTGCCGTTCGATCCCCGATTCCCATTCACATGAAGACACTTACCCAGAACAGACGAGTTCCTCTTAGCCGGTCGACTGAAAATTGAAAACTGTGCTGAACGCACCAGACCTGATGGCGCCAACCCTAACGGCAACATTTTTAGCAGAAACAACGACTCTGCCATCGACCCCCGCACCCCTTGCCCATGCATCGGCACCAACATCACATCCCAAGCAGACGCAAAAGGGACAACCAGCTAGATTGAGATCTAACGAGAGTGGTGCGAGCGAGATGAATGTAGAGCACGCCGCGGCGAGTTCAAACTCGACCGCTACCATACATTAAACAATAATAATAACAACAGAATTCTAACAGCTGATCAGCAAACACAGCTGGCACAATATAAAAGACTCATTGCACAGCTAGAGTCTGGCTGCTCTAGTGATGCGCAAACACAGTTAACAAATGCATGAAATATATCTGGACATGCCAACTATAATCACAATATCTATAACAGCAACATTAATAATATTAAGAAAAATAAAACGAAGGACACTCTTCAAGTGACCTTTTTATTGATATTGAAGGTATCGATAGTGGACCATCTACGTCAAACAGCAGCTAATCTACTGATGATTTCTGCATCGCGAAAGATAGTCAACACACCAGCTCCACCTGCTACAGCCGTTGCTCCCCCCTTTTTAACAACAGCAACGGCAACAACACAACAACAACAGAAACTCCATCGTTCCCATCATACGCAGCCGCACTGGCTCACAATAATGCTGCTCCCTTGGCACAAATCACAATTATTCGCAGCGGAACCAGCAGCAGCCCCACCAGCAGCAACAACGATGATTGCAACAATAGCAATTTGCCCATATCTGGCGAAATGCTGTTCCATAAGCAACAACTCATATCAAACTAAAGCTGTTAGTCAGACTCGGCGGAAGACTGCACGCATCCTAAACCGAAAAATCTCAGCCAAATCCCGTCTGACGCAACAATATACATCTAGCAATGCACGACTAGCATCAAATCGATTCAGTCTTCTATCCGAATCCGATCTAGATGCGTCCGACCATCAGCTACAACCAAAATCGTAATCGCCGCCTAAACAGCGACAAGCGAACGCTATGATCAATAGCCTCGCTTCTGCTGTACAATCAGCTCTGACAGCATGTCCACCATCCTCACCAATGTTAGCTCCCACAACAACAACCTCAACTCACAACGCACCGACGGCTCAAACAGCAGCAATAGCAGCTACCCCAAAAACAGCTTCAATTCCGGCTGCTTCAACAACAATCCCCTTTTACTATGCTGTCACCAACGCTCCCCCCAATATTGTGACTAACTTCCTTTCTGCCCCCATCCAACAACAACATGAGCAACATACAAACTTTAATCCTGTTCCAAAACAGTTCAAGCCCCCACAAATATGCGTTCAACATAATGAATCCAATTGGAATGGCATTGATTCGTTAGTGGCCAAATTAAACGGGCACAATCCACCCATAGTCGACTACGGCCTAAAATTGGGTGGCCCTGGCATCCTACGAATCATTCCCAAATCGACTCAAACACACGAACATATCATACATATCCTTGAAACTGACAGCTCCATTAACTTCAATACTTACCAGAAACGTGATGAACGCTCAATTCGGGTTGTCGTACGAGGCATTCACGCCTCCATTAGCACGACCAAAATTCGAAATGAGCTATCCGATATGGGCTACATAATACGTAATGTATATAATGTTTATCGGAATCGCAGTAATCCCGGTCATCACTGCCCGAATCTATTCTTTATTGAATTAGCTCATAATTCAATAAAGAATCCAACAACAATTTTCAACGTCCAAGAATTATGCAAATTCTTAGTCCGATTTGAGTGGCCAAAAACCGACGACAGGAAACTGCCTCAATGCCACCGCTGCCAACGATACAATCACACGGGGGCTACTGTCGTCACAATCCGCGCTGCGTGAAATGCGGCCAGGAGCATTTATCGCAACAATGTACTAAGCCTATCAATTTACCGGCAAACTGTGCCAACTGCTCCCATCACACACGGCCAATTATAAGGGCTGCCCCTTATATCTTGACTTGCTGAAATCAAAACTAATATCAAATACAAACATTCGGAACGTTCAGTCAAGGCAGCAACTGTTACCGGACAAAGCAATCCGAATATTCAGCGACAGCAAAGGCGACAAATACGCTCGCAGCAACGTCAACAGGCTCATATGCCACTGCAATTGCAATTGCCATTGCAACAACAGCTGCCGACATTGCTGTCTTTGCCCAAGCCAACAAATAAAAAAACAAAAAGCCAAAGCGCGCAAGCAAAAATCAAAACAACACAAGCGAGCACAAATGGAACGTGCGCTTGCGCAAAGGCAACGATCAAATGTTATCAAAAAGCCGCAAATATTCCCATCATTAATAATTACAACAATATCCCAATTAACAATGTTAATTCTGACACCATTCCTGTTCATAACTCTATCAAACCGGCACCAAGCGCCCAATCTTTCATCCTCAATAGCAGCAGTAACAACAACATCAACAGCAGCTGCAACGAGAAATATATCAAGAACTTCCGCAAATTTGGACCCGCGCCTAAGATGGCCCAAAACTCAAACATCCACAACAGCAACAGCAGCGTCAAATTGAACAGTTTGGTTCGATGATCAATCGTGATCAAACTGTTCTTATGCAGCGCCAACACCTAGATACACTTACGTCCACACGACATAATGCTGCCTCTGCTCACCACTTGAACCAGCACGAGCCTACGCCAATGCAAATCGATGCTGAGTTTCAGCAACAGCCACCACAACAACAACATCATCAAACCCCTATTTTCCTTCCACTGAGCATAACTCAACCACCCAACTATTGGTTAAGCTTGCCCAAAGGCAACAAGAACAACTGGACAAGTTGACTCGCTACATGAGTGATGTGCAGCAGAAAATGCAAGGAATTTTCCGACATGGAGACGATTCCATTCAAATAGCTGCTTCACCCTCATCCCGCTCCATCTAAGGCTCTGAACAAATAACCTATCAACTAACTGAAAAGAAAAGAAACTCCAACTTACCTCTTTCATAAACATCTTTCAAACCTACCTTTACTAACTTACCTTTCTACAACTTTCACTGATATAAAACACCTATGCGTTGTGTGTTTGCCTGCATCGCTTATTGTCATCCTTCGCAATTGCGCCCAACATCAGATGCACGCACTCGCTCACACTCAAACGCGTGCCCAATAAATATCCAGCACACACTTCCGTATGCTGGCACACACTCACATAACCAATGCCCAGCAAACGTTGCCTCACCATCACAGAATTATATACTCGCACACAGACGCGCCAGCCCGCCTGCCGCCGGCCCAACCCATTGCCGCCTATTTGCATCCCCTCCAGTGCGCACACAGACGCATAACGCCGCTACTATCTTACACTTACACGCACGCGCAACCACAAAGACAACGCACTCAGCCCAAGTATAGCCCAGCTGATTGAACTTCACCATCATCATCCTCGCTACCGTCACCAGCAAAACATGTCAACCAGCGGCTGCAAAAACAACAATCAACATCAACAACAAAGTGCTGCTGCACGAAGCTGGCAACTATCTTCATTAGCAGCCGTTTAGCAACACCAGCAGACGCCGCCGAATAGCAGCCCCAGCAACAACATCAAAAACCGCTACATCTATAATCATAATAATAATTTAATAACAAATATTTGATGAACTTTTTCAAGTACCGCCCCAATCTTATATAGAATCTCACTTGACGATCAAATGGCACGCCTCGATGATGTAACATTATCGCTGCTGCCAATTATAGTGTCCATATCATAACAAGTCGCCATGTAATCCTATCACACGGTGGCAATTTATCTATCGCTGCACACTCGTCGCAATTATATATTCACACATATATATATGTACTTGCAAGCGCACAAACTTGCTGGTATGTATTTGTTGTCAGATATACGCACGAGCGCAAGCACACGCACGTCATAACAAAATACCAACAAAATCACAGACACTCACACACATGCGCAAAAGCTTGCCCATGCACATGTGTGTGTGTCTGTGATTTTGTTGGTATTTTGTTTGACAGTGCGTGTGCTTGCGCTCGTGCGTGAGCGTGCCACCCTATCTTTATCGTCTAGACTTTCAAAACATAATTTCTAAAAGTGCAAAGATACACATGATCCCTCCAAAATGTTTCAATCCAAAACAAAAGATTTTCTCTCATACTCATTAACGCACAAACAGCATAACTTCTGTCAATTACCTGCTGGCTTATGGTAAAAATTATTTACTGACGCCGCACAAGCCCCAATTGTATATTACATCCACTCTTATCAAACCACAACTAATGTATACCATGTAACATCCAATACCTAGTATTAATACAATTACAACAAATTTTTTATAATATTCTCACTAATCACACAATGTACCTTACACACAATCAAATCGAATCAAATTCAAAACATTTGTTTTATAGTCTTAAGACTTAATCATAACCACAAAATACCCACTAACATATATCATCAAAAATGCACCAACATTTGTAACGTTTATCCATATCTAATGTATATATATCAATAAATAAATTTCTGGTCTGGGAATTGGAGATTGAGCGCATTCACGTTGAATCTGTAGTCGGAACCGGAGTTGGAACTGGAGTGGAGAGTCTCGATGTCTCGATGTCCTGCTGCCTAGCTGTCTCGCTGCCTTGCTGTCTCGCTGCCTTGCTGTCGCTGCCTTGCTGCCTCGCTGCCTTGCTGCCTCGATGTCTCGCTGCCTTGCTGCCTCGATGTCTCGCTGCCTTGCTGCCCTGCTGTCTCGCTGCCTTGCTGTCCCGCTTCCTTGCTGTCTCGCTGCCTCTCCTGCTCGCTCGTTCGCTCGCTCGCCTGCCTGCCCGCTCCTGGCAACCTGCCGTTCGATCCCCGATTCCCATTCGCATGAAGACACTTACCCAGAACAGACGTGTTCCTCTTAGCCGGTCGACTGAAAATTGAAAGCTGTGCTGAACGCACCAGACCTGATGGCGCCAACCCTAACGGCAACATTTTTAGCAGAAACAACGACTCTGCCATCGACCCCCGCACCCCTTGCCATGCATCGGCACCAAATCACATCCCAAGCAGACGCAAAAGGGACAACCAGCTAGATTGAGATCTAACGAGAGTGGTGCGAGCGAGATGAATGTAGAGCACGCCGCGGCGAGTTCAAACTCGACCGCTACCATACATTAAAACAATAATAATACAACAGAATTCTAACAGCTGATCAGCAAACACAGCTGGCACAATATAAAAGACTCATTGCACAGCTAGAGTCTGGCAGCTCTAGTGATGCGCAAACACAGTTAACAAATGCATGAAATATATCTGGACATGCCAACTATAATCACAATATCTATAACAGCAACATTAATAATATTAAGAAAAATAAAAACGAAGGACACTCTTCAAGTGACCTTTTTATTGATATTGAAGGTATCGATAGTGGACCATCTACGTCAACAGCAGCTAATCTACTGATGATTTCTGCATCGCGAAAGATAGTCACACACCAGCTCCACCTGCTACAGCGTTGCTCCCCCCTTTTTAACAACAGCAACGGCAACAACAACAACAACAACAGAAACTCCATCGTTCCCATCATACGCAGTCGCACTGGCTCACAATAATGCTGCTCCCTTGGCACAAATCACAATTATTCGCAGCGGAACCAGCAGCAGCCCCACCAGCAGCAACAACGATGATTGCAACAATAGCAATTTGCCCATATCTGGCGAAATGCTGTTCCATAAGCAACAACTCATATCAACTAAAGCTGTTAGTCAGACTCGGCGGAAGACTGCACGATCCTAAACCGAAAAATCTCAGCCAAATCCCGTCTGACGCAACAATACATCTAGCATGCACGACTAGCATCAAATCGATTCAGTCTTCTATCCGAATCCGATCTAGATGCGTCCGACCATCAGCTACAACCAAAATCGTAATCGCCGCCTAAACAGCGACAAGCGAACGCTATGATCAATAGCCTCGC